>NW_024070185.1:3267498-3476966 GCF_014754425.2 Oryx dammah
AGCAAAATGGTTGTCTGGGGAGGCCTTACAAATAGCTGTGAAAAGAAGAGAAGTGAAAAGCAAAGGAGAAAAGGAAAGATATAAGCATCTGAATGCAGAGTTCCAAAGAATAGCAAGAAGAGATAAGAAAGCCTTCTTCAGCGATCAATGCAAAGAAATAGAGGAAAACAACAGAATGGGAAAGACTAGAGATCTCTTCAAGAAAATTAGAGATACCAAGGGAATATTTCATGCAAAGATGGGCTCGATAAAGGACAGCAATGGTATGGACCTAACAGAAGCAGAAGATATTAAGAAGACGTGGCAAGAATACACAGAAGAACTGTACAAAAAAGATCTTCATGACCCAGATAATCACGATGGTGTGATCACTCATCTAGAGCCAGACATCCTGGAATGTGAAGTCAGGTGGGCCTTAGAAAGCATCACTATGAACAAAGCTAGTGGAGGTGGTGGCATTCCAGTTGAGCTATTTCAAATCCTGAAAGATGATGCTGTGAAAGTGCTGCACTCAATATGCCAGCAAATTTGGAAAACTCAGCAGTGGCCACAGGACTAGAAAAGGTCAGTTTTCATTCCAATCCCAAAGAAAGGCAATGCCAAAGAATCCTCAAACTACCACACAATTGCACTCATCTCACATGCTAGTAAAGTAAAGCTCAAAATTCTCCAAGCCACGCTTCAGCAAAACGTGAACTGTGAACTTCCTGATGTTCAAACTGGTTTTAGAAAAGGCAGAGGGACCAGAGATCAAATTGCCAACATCTGCTGGATCATGGAAAAAGCAAGAGAGTTCCAGAAAAAACATCTATTTCTGCTTGATTGACTATGCCAAAGCCTTTGACTATGTGGATCACAATAAAGTGTGGAAAATTCTGAGAGAGATGGGAATACCAGAGCACCTGACCTGCCTCTTGAGAAATCTGTATGCAGGCTAGGAAGCAACAGTTAGAACTGGACATGGAAAACCAGACTAGTTCCAAATAGGAAAAAGAGTATGTCAAGGCTGTATATTGTAACCCTGCTTATTTAATTTATATGCAAAGTACATCATGAGAAATGCTGGACTGGCAGAAACACAAGCTGGAATCAAGATTGCTGGGAGAAATATCAATAACCTCAGATATGCAAAGGACACCACCCTTATGGCAGAAAATGAAGAGTAACTAAAAAGGCTTTTGATGAAAGTGAAAGTGAAGAGTGAAAAAGTTGGCTTAAAGCTCAACATTCAGAAAATGAAGATCATGGCATCCTGTCACATAACTCCATGGGAAATAGATGGAGAAACAGTGGAAACACTGTGAGACCTTATTTTTCTGGGCTCCAAAATCACTGTAGATGGTGACTGTAGCCATGAAACTAAAAGACACTACTCCTTGGAAGAAAATTTGTGATCAACCTAGATAGCATATTCAACAGCAGAGACATTATTTTGCCGACTAAGGTCCATCTAGTCAAGGCTATGGTTTTTCCAGTGGTCATGTATGGATGTGATAGTTGGACTGTGAAGAAGGCTGAGCGACAAACAATTGAACTGTGGTGTTGGAGAAGACTCTTGTGAGTCCCTTGGACTGATAGGAGATCCAACCATTCCATTCTGAAGGAGATTAGCCCTGGGATTTCTTTGGAAGGAATGATGCTGAAGCTGAGGCTCCAGTACTTTGGCCACCTCATGCAAAGAGTTGACTCATTGGAAAAGACTTTGATGCTGGGAGGGATTGGGGTCTGGAGGAGAAGGGGACGACAGAGAATGAGATGGCTGAATGGCATCACTGACTCGATGGACATGAATCTGAGTGAACTCTGGGAGTTGGTGATGGACAGGGAGGCCTGGTGTGCTGCCATTCATGTGGTCGCAAAGAGTCGGACACGACTGAGAGACTGAACTGAATTGAAGGTTACATTGAAGACATAACAGACAAATGATGACTGAAACTGTTAAAATGGAGGTGGATATGGAAGGGGACAATTGTAAATTCAGCTTGGACAGCCTAACGTGTTTGCACTGGGGAAATCTCAACATTACATCTTAGGAGAAGGAAATTGTTATGCCCAGAGTCCGAGTCCCCAAAACTGAGAGAAAAGGATATCCACAGCAATGCAAAAGCATGAAGGGGTTTTATTTCTAGCTCGAGCTAGGGCTCCCGCCACATCCAATGCAGTGGAGTGGAGCAAGGAGCCCCGAGCCCAGATTTACAGCAGTATTTATAGGTTTTAGAACAGAGAGTTGGCAAGGGCTGATTGGCTGCAGGAGTTTCCTAGTATTCACTTATTGGCTAATCTTTACTGGCTGCAGGGGTTTCCTGGTATTTACTAATTGGCTATTGGCTGCAGGGGGATGTCTTTTACATCCTGATAAACTCAAACCAGGTTACGGGGAGTATGCTGATTAGACAGGTCCTGGCAACCGTGGGGATGACCTCACCGGGCAATGACTCAGCTTTTCCCGTGAGTCCTACCTTAGTCCCTGAAGCCTATCATGGCATTTGTTAGGTCCCAACAGAAATAAACATTTAAAAAAATTCAACAGAGTGGTAAATGTTAGATGTCAGGTACAGTCCATTGGATTACCTTCTGACAGGGAGGAGAAATTGTTGACAGATGCTGAATATACACATTAAATGAGAGTTTAATAAGACATTATGGAAACCTAATTTGTGGGGGGCAGGGGAGGGTGGTTCATAGACTCTTTGGACACAAGCTCCTGAGTAAAATTAAGCGAGCTTTAAATATGTTATGAACTGCATCTAATATTAATTTCCTCTTACTCCATACTTCACTGGATCCCAGCTTAAGTGATGGTTGCATAGTATTCTAAAGTATCAACACATTTGATAGCTTTTTAACTTTGGTTCAGCAAGCACATACCTCATTTTATAATCATGTGCTGGTATGTTATACAAAGGCAGGAAACTGTTTTATTTGTATAGAAAGCATGGGAATTCTAATCTAAACTGTTTTGGGAAAATGTATGTGTCAAATATTTAATAGTCATTTTAAAATTGTGATTTGGTACAGTCAGAGTTAAAATAACATAGTAAATACTTGATGTGACTAGATGTTACTTTGTCTAGACTCCTTTTTAATTTGTTTATTTAAAAACATTTGATTTGATAAATATTAGGCACAGAATGCTGTCTTATACATTCAGTTGTAGAAAATTGTATTCCAATTAACACTTTCAGAAAACATCTCCATAAATGAAGATGTACTTTCTAACAGCTCAGAAGATATCCTTTGTCTGTCATAAACCAAAACTGTATTCCACTCTTCTAATAAAGTCTTAAAAGGCAAAGATACTGACTATATCTATATATCCATCTATTATCTATGTACTCCAACAAATATGAGCAATCATTTTTTTTACCAGAAAGTAGAGTATTGATTTGAGACCCTATCCTGAGTCAGAGTTGTTTTTCTTTGAGTTTTTATACTGCTTGTCACTAATTATCAGGAAAATTTATTCTCTCATCCATCACTTAAATGTCTGTTTGTCCTGAGCCTATAAGGGTCCAGTACCCCTAAGACATATGTGAAAATCTACTCTATGAAACGAGTAATGGTGGTGACTTTACCATTGTTCACTCACTTTTAAGGACGCCAGATTACAGGAGACAGCCTGCTGGGAGATTGTGAAGGGAGGCAGTGGTTCCACGATAGTAAACCTAAGGAAGATCATGTAGGAGTTCTAGAAGTGTGATGCTAGTTATATACAGCTTCTGAGGTGTATGTGAATCTGTGCTGTGTTCGGTGTGGGGACGGGGATTCGTTTGCTTGAGTTGCTGTAACAAATGTTACAGACTCAGTGGCAGCAGAAATCTTTCTCACCGGGGGCTAGAAGCCCGCGATGCAGGTATGAGCAGGGTTGGTTTCTCTTGAGATTGCTCTCCTTTTGTGGATGGCTATGTTCTCTTTGAGGCTTCCCAGGTGAAACAGTGGTAAAGAATCCACCTGCCAATGTAGGAGATGCAGAGACACAGGTTCAATCCCTGGGTCAGAAGATCCCCTGGAGAAGGAAATAGCAACCCACTCCAGTATTTTTGCCTGAAGAATCCCATGGATGGAGGAGCCTGGGTTCACAAAAGAGTTGGCATGACTGAGCACAGCATGCATGTTCTCTTTACTTCTGCATTTAATCATCCTTCTGTGTCTCCGTATCCAGATTTCCTTTTCTTACAGTGACTCCAGTCATAACTGGCGGATTAAGAGCTCACCCTACTTACTTCATCATAACTTAATTACCTCTTTAAAGTCCATATCTTCAATACAATCACATTCTGAGGTCCTCAGGATTAGGATTTCAACGTATGAAATTTGGGGAGACAGTTCAACCCATATTGGGGGGGTATAGAAGGCATCTAAAGTATATATACATACTACCTTTTTTAGAGTGATTATCACAAAGGGACTATTATTTATTTGTATGACCTATGGGGATAGTTTAAAAATTATTTCAGAAGATAAACTTGTGCTGTAAAATATACTTATTTATGCAGAGTATTTCTACATTGAATACCAGATAATTTTGTTTAGAAAAATAGGCCTGAGAAAAAAAATTAATCTATATAAGCTGGATGGAAAACATTTTTTATGAGACGGAATGCTTGTGGTTGTCATATGTTGCAAGCTGTTTCATATCTTGTGCACTTAAATACAATGTAAACTCTCTCATTTCTAAAATTTTCTCATTTAGCAACTTATAAAAACAACCTTGCTTGAGAGCAGGTTTAAAAATAATCCATGTATTGAAAAGAAGCAAGAGTCTGATTATTTTACTTAGTAGTTATAACTGTGTTGTTCTTGAGTTGCTAGGTTGTGTCTGACTCTTTGGGACCCCAAGCACCGTAGCCGGCCACACTTCTCTGCCCATGGGAGTTTACAGGCAAGAACACTGGAGTGGGCTGCCATTTGCTGCTCCACAGGATCTTCCCACCACAGGGATCAAACCTGCATCCCCAGCTTTGGCAGGTGGATTCTATACCAGGTGTGCCACTTGGGAAGTGCAATGGAGATAAATGTGTAACATTTTCAAGGAAATTATCAGTGTGCTATTTAGAAAGCATTTGAAGTTTTGACCAGAAGTCTTTAGAGGACTGTAGGTAAATTGTTGGGCTTCCAGTGAGGAGCACATCTGTCACCCCTGTCCACCATTCTCCTCATTCAACAGAGATGAGTAAAGAATTTTATCCTCCATGGTGTAAGTGAGCCTTCCTCAATCAAGTGAAGGCTTTAATAGAACAAAGACTGACTCTTTCCAAACAGGAAGGAATTCTGACAGCAGACAGCCTTTCAAATTGAACTGCAAGGGTGGTTCTTGCCATACATCTGCCTTTCAAAGTTTGGACATATCTGCCTCCATAATAGCATATGTGTACTAAGTCACTAAGTCATGTCACACTTTTTGTGATTCCCTGGACTGTAGCTCATCAGACTTCTCTGTCCCTGGGATTATCTTGGCAAGAATAATGGCCATTTCCTCCTCCAAGGGATCTTCCCAACCTGGGAATAATAACATGAGCCAACTCCTTAAAATCAATTAATATCTATCCTCTCTCCACCGCTCCCCCGCCCCGTGTGTGTGTATGTGTGTGTGTGTGTTCTGTTTCTCTGGGGAACCCTGACCAATACAATTACTGTCAAGACAGGGAATCAGTGTGGATCAGGATCTCTAGTATTCCACCTTTAAAGGCAACACCTAGGTGTGACTCTCAGAGTGCTGCACACAGAGCCTTCCCTCCTTCCGGTCCTTCAGGGACATGTTGATGGGACCACCCTTCTGCTGCCATCATATTAGACAGAACTGTATTTGAGTAAGTTATTGGTTGAATATGTTGCACATATTTTCTCCTTTTCATTCACTTAGTGATTATTAATGAACAAAATTCTTCTATTTAAAATAGTTCAGTTTATCATTTTTCATTTATAATTACTGTTTTTTTTTCTCCTGCTGAATAATTTTTTATACCTATCTTGGGTTCATGAATATTTTTCCACATTTTATTTTAAAAATGTTTTGAGATCCTGGTAATGAAAGTGTGGGGAAAGCAAGCAAATTCCTTAAAACAAGTAAAAACTGGAAAAAACTATGTTATAAAGTTCAGTGCTCTAGAAATCAACCAAAGGTCAGAAGAAGTTGAGACGTGAATATATAGGAAAACTGCTAGTGGAAAGTTTGTGACCCTCTTGCCTGGATGCTGTCTTCATCTTGCTACCTCAACTGTCACTCTCAGCTCAGGCCACAAACACCTGCCTTCTTTCTGGCTGGAAAGGACAGACTCACTTCAGTGTGGCTGAGACAGTAGCTGAAGTTATTTTGGGGGTGAGAGGACCATAGATAGACTGAGCTTATAAACTCTCTTTACATCCCTGCTGACTGCTAACCAGTGTATGTTGGGTGCCCCAGGTAACCTAGAGAAAACCTGAAGCTTGAATACATTTGTGAACTTGTTGAACCATTGAATGTGACCGCTCAAACTACAATATACTCAGAAGGCAAAGGGTAGATATCTTATTGGCATAAAATGTCTTAGCTTAACCTACTACCCAAATCACTGCTGGCTTTTCACCACCAAATATGATATTATTAGCTGTGGGTTTGTTATATATGACCTTTATTATGTTGAGGTATGTTCCTTCTGTGCTCACTTTCTGGAGAGTTTTTTGTCATAAATGGATGTTGAATTTTATCAATTGGTTACTCTATTTGTTCTTTATTTTCTAAATTGTATCAGCCAGTCTCAGTCCTTTGGATTTCTATGTAAGTGGTAGAATCTGCAGAACATTCAGGTGGAAATATGATTTGAATTGCACTGAAGCTACAGAGGCATCTGAACAGTAAATATCTTTAAAATATTGTCTTTCAGTACATGAAGGACATCTCTCTCTATATATATATATTTTTCTTTATTAGGTCTTTAATTTCCCTTCACGTTTTACTATTCTCAGTGTGCAGGTCTTAAAAATATTGTGTTAATTTATTACTAATTTTTTCCTGGTTTGGAGGTCACTGTAAGTGGTATTTTAAAATTTATTTTCCAGATTGTTTGCTGCTAATATTAAAGACTCAAATTGATTATAGTATATTGGCTTTAACTTTGGTACCCATTAGATGACCACTTACTAGTTCTAGTAGCTTTTCTGAATGACATTTGAATGACAGCTGAATTTTTACCTGAGATTTACAGAGAAAGTGGTGGTCTTCACAGAAACTACAGCAGACTCCACACCCCCACATGATTCTGCCTCATGCAGAACAGTGCTCCTTCATCCCAGGCCAGGATGGTCAGCCTTCTCCCACCACCTGGCTTTTTGTTACTTTGAAGTCATGGAGTAACTTCAGAACTAAATCTCCTGCCCTGCTCTGCTAGTGGAGTCCTTCTTGTTTCTGCCAAAAAAGATGGTCCTTATTAGAAAGATGTGCTATTACTATGAGTATCTCTTTTTGCAGTGGTGACTAAAGAGAGGGCTGAAGCAACAAGGTGTCTGTCTCCCTTGGAGTAACCCCCATCCTGAGCGAGAAGAGGCTAACACTTTCCTGTTTGAACTACCAAGCCTTTGTTTTAAGCCTTCATAACTGTGCAGCCAAGGACTTCCCTGGTGGTCCACTGGTTAAGACTCTGTTCTTTCAATGCAAGGGGCTGAGTTTGAACCCCTGATTGGGGAACTAAGATTAGGTCCTGCATATGCTACATGATGAGGCAAAAAACAAACAAACAAACTAACTAACTAACAAATTAACTAATTATTGTTAAAGCAAGCCAAAACCTCCCAAAAATGAACCACGCAGCCGTGAGGGAGATCCTAATATATTTCTCAGTTTCTAGCTCACTCCCATTCTGTTTATAATCATAATTACTGGAAACTCCTTCCAAATTCGGAAAGGATATCTTATTAGAATTCTAGCTTTCCATTATGTTTTGTGTTTTGTCATTTAGTAATTTTTGCATGTTTTTACTGAGAAGGTGGTAGAGAGAGTTTTGATTTCTGGCTTAGAAATATGTGTGGTTAAGGAGAAAGATGGAGGCAGGGATGAATTGGGAGTTTGGGATTTACTTATACATACTCTGTATTTAAAATAGATATTCAACTGTATATATCACAGAGAACTTCTAAATATACTATAATAAACTAAATGGGAAAATAACTTGAAAAAGAATAGATATATGTATAACTGAATCACTTTGCTGTACACGGGAAACTAACACAATATTGTAAATCAACTATTGTCCAATTCGAAATAACCAATACAATATTGTAAAGTAATTAGCCTCCAATTAAAATAAATAAATTTATATTTAAAAAGAAATTTAAAAAGAAATGTGTGTGATGTCCAGTACAAGGTGAGCTACCAAATCTTGACTACAACCTGAAAGGTGAATAGAAGTTAAGAGGTGGAAGAAATAAACCAGGATGAGGGAAAAACCTACACAAAGTCAAGGACATTTTTAAGTAAAAGTTTTTGACTTCTAATTAGTATCTTTTTCTGTATTTCATATAACTGTGTGTGTCTCTTAAAGTCACTTTTATGAGAAAAGCATAAATATGGAAATAAAATGTAATTATAGCATATAAAATTTATCCATTAAGTGAAAGCAATAACAATTAATTATATTTTATTTGAATTTATGCACCTATTTTTTCATATAAAATTGCTAGATAATGGTTTATTGTTTACAGTTATCATTTAATGTTTTATGTCAAATATAAGGTACTTGAAAAAAATAAACTATAAAAATAGAAGCAAATAATCTTATTGCTGATGTATGATATCTCAGTTTTTTATGGATTAAACATGTTTTTATAATACTCATCTGGGACCCTGAACTCTGTAATTTGTTTTTAGAGAGAAAGTATTTGGTTTGTTTTTTAAACCTACCAATAGAGCATACAAGAGGCACATTTTTCTCATGACAGGGTCACTAGTGTTAAGAAAACAGTGTCTACTGAAAAGATGAACAACCTGAAAGTTGAGAATTATGACTTTTTTGTTTTGTTGTTGTTAAAAGTCACACAATTTATTGTTCTTTATTTTTTCCCAGCTTTAATGAGACATATTCAACATGTAACATCATTTAAGGTGTACATCACTGTTGGGATGATGTAATACAAGCATAGTTTGTGAAATGATTACCACAGTAGGGTTAGTTAACACTTTCATCACCTCATATAATTGCCATTTTATTTTTTAATATTTGTTTTTAATTAGAGGAAATTTCTATACAATATTGTGATGGTTTCTACCATACATCAACATGAATTGGCCATATATGGTGGTATGCATATATCCACTCCCTTTTGAACCTTCCTCTCACCTCCCTCTTCATTCCACTGCTCTAAGTTGTCACAAAGCACCACCTTTAGGTTCCCTGCCTCATACATCTCACTGGCTATTTCTTTCACATATGGTAATATATATGTTTCAATGCTACTCTCTAAATTTGTCCCACCCTCTCCTCTCCCACTGTGTCCAAAAGTCTTTTCTTTATGCCTAATCTCCTTTGCTGCCCTGCAAGTACTGTCTTTCTAAATTCCATATTTGTCTTTCTCTTTCTAAATTAATTCACTCTGTATAACAGGTTCTAGGTTCATGTTGATTAGAATGGACTCAAATGCATTCCTTTTTATAGCTGAGTAATACTCCATTGTGTACAATTTCTTTATCCATTTATCTGTCAATGGACATCTAGATGGCTTCCATGTCCTGTCTACTGTAAAAAAGCTTTAATGAACATTGGGGTACATGTGTCTTTTGCAATTATGGAGAATTATGTTTTTACTGGCAGACAAAACTGAGTACTTAAGCCCAGGAGATAGCATCTCAGACAGCTCTGAGAGGTACCTTCTAAGAGGTAAAGGAGGAGCCAGGGTATTGTTCAACAAAGACCAGGTAGTTGGAACATCAAAAGAATGTTGTTGCGGTGGTGGTGGTTGTTCAGTCACCAAATCATGTCCAACTCTTTGTGAGCCCATGGACTGCAACACTCCAGGCTTCCCTGTCCTTCAATATCTCCCAGAATTTGCTCAAATTCACATCCATTGAATCTGTGATGCCATCCAAACATCCTATCTTCTGTCACCCTCTTCTTCTGACTTCAATCTTTCCCAACAGCAGGGTCTTTTCCAGTGAGTTGGAAGTTCATATCAGATGGACAAAGTATTGGAGCTTCAGCATCAAAAGAATATTGTTCATTAAAGAAAACTAGACATCTGTAGTTAATGAATTTAGGGCTCTTCTATATATAGGAAATTGCAAGAGTCATTCCTTTGACACGCATCCCGCTGTCTGGGGCCAGTGAGTGTCCTTGGCTTTCTCATCCTGAGTCCCCTCAGGGTGCAGCATTGGTGGGGGGTGGGCTGCCGTGGCTGAGGACCTGATGGAGAGCATCCTGTTTCTCTCCTGTGTCCTTCAGCACTCACTACTGGGGAGCCTGCAGTGTGATGGCTTGATGGTTGCAACATCCTTTGTTCACTGATATGGCAAGGTGACATTTTTCATTCACAATAGAAATGCCTTTGCTATTGTCTTGCTGGCCCTAGGATGAGGAAAGAATCTGGTCTCAGTGGTTCTTAATCTGATGTGATACACTGTGTATTCTTTATGCATCTCTCAGAGACCTCTCCATGGTTTGTATTAAGATAAAATTGCATTATTTTTTTAAAGCAAAAAGCAGGCAAAAGAGTGCAGTGGGATACAACTTGATCATGATCACCCCTGAAAGGTTTATCTCTGGATTAACAGCCTAAACCTTGGTCCTGACAGCTGAGGTCCAGTGTCTGCCTGATCCTTCCACCTGTGGCACAGCCAAGTACTGAAAGTGTCCTCACTGCTTGTGGACCCATTTCACCCCACTGAGCATCCTTCTTGTTTTATCGGATGTGGATCATACATCCAGAGAGCTTCATGACTCACCTGATGGCTGTGAATCTGAGATGAGTGCCCCTTGGCAGGAATCTAGTGCCTCTGCTGTAGTATCTCCACTGCTCTGCCCCTGTCCCTGTTACCAGGAGCCTCATAAGGGCTTTTGCAAGTGTGAACCCTCAGTCAATGAAAGAAAATACCTCTTCCCATGAAGTTTGTTATTTTCAACTCACATTCTGGTCTGTTTTAGAAGATAGAGAACTTGCATTGAAGTTTTGTGAGTTTTCACTGATGGTTTTCAGTGTGACAGGCCTTAGAGAATTCACAGGGACATGCTATCTGCCATCTCGAGCAAGATAAGGCTCAGAAAGAAGTCCTAACAATTTTAACTGGAGGATTTCAGGCATAGAACATAAATTTTGTCAAGTTTCAATTCACCTGCTTTTCATTCTTTCCTTAATTAACAGTTTAGAAATAAGTAGTGTTTTTGTACATGTGGGAGAATTTGCTAGTTCCTTGTTTTTGTCCTTAGTGATTAATACTTTACAAAGTGCTCTAGAAAGTTTATATCTCATAATCTCCTGACAGTTAGATCACAGATAGAATGTTCTTTGCTAGATGTCTTATTTCACAAAAATACATGAATTTTCCTGGACTTGCTTTTTATGGCACCTATTTTCCCCGGATGGGTAACAAATTTCTTGTGATTATCTCTGTAATATGAAAAAGTTTTATTTGGAGAAAGAATATTTTAAATGAAATATGTTTGACAGATATGTTTGCTAACACTGGCTTTCCTTGAGTTTACCCACTGTACTTTTAATGTCTGATATTAGTGTAGGTAACTTCACAGGGTCACTGCCAGTTACTCTAAAACTTCTTACACTGATCCCCACCAAATTCCCCAAATAAATGTTGAAATTTAGCGGCAAAAAGAAATACCTTACTTATCCTTTCTTGTTACTTCTTTGAAATCAACTCATTGTGTGGTCATTAGTTACAAGATTTTACCCTATACAAACCAAGAAATGTGTTTGCTAACTAGTGAATTATGTGCTTCCAGAAATAAGATTTTGTACAAGGCAAAAATGTGATGAATGTATCTCAAAGAATTGTGAGAATTTCAATGATTAAAAAAAAGAATCATAATTCAAGGTAACGATACAAGTTTCAGCTGGGGGCCTGGGAAAAGATGCAATTTGTACCAATCCCTTTAGTTAAAAGGAAATATTTACCACATTCAAACATTTCTCTAGGATTTGGAAGAAAATGCTAAAGGAGGCACAATCCTTATTTAAATAAACTGTCAACTTACTGGGGAAAAAAAAAATCAGGCATAAACAGAAAAAGTACAGAACAGCTCATACAGTTAAAGTAAAGAAGGCTAGGACTCCTCAAGAGACTGTTCTAAGGAAGAAAAAAGAAACATATCAGTTACCTCTTGGACATGACATGTTAGGAGAGTCCTGTACCAAGATTTTCATATTTTCATAGTAATGATTGATGGGTGGCATCGCTGTTCAGTCGCTGTCATGTCCAACTCATTATGACCCCATGGACTGCAGCATGCCAGGCTTCCCTGTCCTTCACCATCTCCAGGAGCTTGCTCAAACTCATGTCCATTGAGTCGGTGATACCATGCAACCATCTTGTTCTCTCTTGCCCCTTCTCCTCCTGCCTTAGATCTTTCCCTGTGTCAGAAATTTTTCTAATGAGTTGGTTCTTCGCATCAGGTGGCCAAAGTATTGGAGCTTCAGCTTCAGCCTCCGACTGATAGACAATTAAGTTAAATAACTAAGTTAAAAAATGAGAGAGTTAGTAGCTTCAAAAAATGATGATGGAAAAGAAGGGAAATGTAACCATACATTATTGATAAGCACTGAACAACTTTTATTAATAAAATGTTTCAAGTGCTGAACATGTATTAAACCATAACAAATTATTTTTAAAAATTATGTATTACTTACTTTTGGGCTGGGTCTTTGTTGCTGTTTGCCGACTTTTTTTAGTTGCTGCCACTCTTTGTTGTGGCATGCTGCCTTCTCACTGCAGTGGCCTAGCCTGCCATGGTGCGCAGGTTCCAGACAAGTGGGCTCAGTAGCTGAGGTGAAGGGGCATAGTTTTAGTTGCCCTGAGGCATGTGGAATTTTCCTGAATCAGGGATCGAACCCATGTCACCTGCATTGGCAAGGAGACTCCCCACCACTGGACCACCAGGGAAGTCCTAACCATACATTTTAAACTAATGTTAGGGGAGGGGAGCACAAGGATCATATGTTTTTGGGAAAAGGCTTCAGTTCAGTTCAGCTGCTCAGTTATGTCCGACTCTTTGTGACCCCATGGACTACAGCATGCCAAGCTTCCCTGTCCATTATCAACTCCTGGAGCTTGCTCAAACTCATGTCCATTGATTCAGTGATGCCATCCAACCATCTCATCCTCTGTTGTCCCCTTCTCCTGCCTTCAGTCTTTCCCAGCATCACAGTCTTTTCCAATGAGTCAGTTCTTCACATCAAGTGGCCAAAATATTGGAGTTTCAGCTTCAACATCAGTCCTTCCAATAAATATTCAGGACTGATTTCCTTTAGGATTGACTGGTTTGATCTCCTTGCTGTTCAAGGGACTCTCAAGAGTCTTCTCCAAAGGGAACAATGATATAGAAGAGCTACATGTCCCTCGTTTGTATTTTTGAAGGTATTCTACACTATCTAATATTGGGAAACTAAGTAATAGTTATTATGTGGCAGTTAGAGTTGGGGGAAAAACAATGAGAAACATCTTGAGACTGCATAGGTTGACTCTGGATGATGGCAAACTTTGCAGGTGAAGCTGGGAGTAGGGGAAAAAAGGAACTGATTATATATATATATATTTATATATATTTATATATATATATATTTAATGCCATATAGAACTATTTGGCTCTTTGAATTTTATATTACAATGATAAACATGAAAAATAAATTTAAAAATAAAATATTTATAGGTATAAAGATAACTAACATTTTGGAAAGTTTAGTAGCAAAGGATTAGAAATGGAAGAAAATAGTTTGATATGATCACAAGTTATTTAAATTTTTTTTGGATTTGAATATCTGAGTGTATTTGGAGGCAGAAGATAAGGAAACAATGGTGTTGGAACTATTAAGATGGAAATTTCAGGAACAAGTTAATGGAGAGCAAAAAAACTAGAATATGCATATGCATTCATTTTATCCTAGTTTTCTGCTACCTTCATCTATTGGTTAGTAACAGTAAAGAAAAAAACTTTGCCACCCTCTTCCTTTCTTGCCCTGGCCCCCTGCACCGTTCCACTTCTGTTTGTGACTTTATAACCATTAAGCACACTCTTGGGTTTGAATGCAGAACTCAGTCTGTATCCGGTCACAGAAAAGTTATCGGTTGAAGTGGAGCCAGGAGCATCATGTGAAGTGTGTGGAGAGCTTCTGGCAGACGGTTCTAAATGCAGTGTGCAGGGTGAGTATGGAAGAAAAAAAGGAGCTCAGAGAGATGGTTCTGATCCTGAGAAGGCTCACCCTGAAATCATTGAGAAGGGGACACCTGAAGAAACTAAGGCAGCAGATAACCCCTCACAATGTAGAAAAAGGAAGATGGAAGATAGCGGGAGGAAAGGGAACATTTCCAAGAAAAGTTCATGCAATATTTTTCTTTTGGGAACTTTAGGTTTCCTGGAGAGCTTCAAGTTCTGGTTACAAGAAAGGGGATTCCCAAGAGAACCCTCTTGTCATCTTTCCTGCAGAAGCTCTTCATTTTGTGAACTCTGAAAGATCAAATATTTTGCATATCCTTTTCATCAACCTCCCTTGAAGAAACCATCTTTTACCTTCTTTTTTTTTTTTTTTTTTTTAATCTTTTTCTCCAGAAGTACTAAAAGCATCTTTCTTGTTTGGTAATTGCCTTCTTTCAAAGTGAAACTGAAAGTGTTAGTGAAAGTGTTAGTCACTAGGTTATGTCAAACTCTATGTGACCCCATGGACTGTAGCCCGCCAGTCTTCTCTGTCCATGGAATTCTCCAGGAAAGGATACTGGAGTGGGTCACCACTGCCTTGTCCAGGGGATCTTCCTGACCCAGGGACTGACCAAACCCAGGTCTCTTGCATTGCAGGCAAATTCTATACCACCTGAGCCACCAGAGTGAGTGAGTGAAGTCACTCAGTCATGTCTGACCCTTTGTGGCTCCTCCATCCATGGGATTTTCTAGGCAAGAATACTGGAAGGGGTTGCCATTTCCTTCTCCGGACCCATGGATCAAACTCGGATCTCCTGCATTGCAGCAGACTCTTTACCATCTGAGCCACCAGGGAAGCCCCCAAACGAAACTGACTTCCTTCCCAATAACAAACACACACACACAAAGTCAAGAAAATGGTTGTATGTTTCAAATCCGAGTCATTCTCACTTTTTGCATAAAATTAATTGCTAAGTAATCAATTAGCTATTTTTCAAAATCCCATACTTTACATATCTGGAAAAAATTTTTACTCCCTCTTACTTGTGCATTAGGTTAGAGTCTGTCTTGTTGTCCTTCAGAAGCAGAGCAGATTCATCTGCTGGTGTGTTTCTGCAGGTGCAGGAAAATGAGTTGTTAAACACAGGTTTGTTGGCACAGGCAGACCTGGTTCTTGTTGTGGCCTTTCCATTTATTAAATGTGGCCTCAGGATGTCATTTGTTTTCCAAGAGGAGGTGATAGTACCTGTCCCAAAGGAGACTTGTGAAGTCTGTTTTCCCTGAAGCCGAGTGCGCCATCTCATTTGTTTTTCTTTCCTGAACCTGACATTAAACCTCACACCTCCTGAGCAAGTCAGCCAGTTATCCCCCTACCCTCAGTTGGCTGATCATGCTCTGTGATGTCTAAGTGGCCTGAGTTGGGGGCTCCTTAATAAATGTGCCTTCCTCCCTCTGGAATCATCTTCTACGAAAAGGCTTTTCGCTGTTTACTTGTTCTGTTGTGTCCAACTCTTTGCAGCTTCATGAACTGTAGCCTGCCAGTCTCCTCTGTCCATGGGATTCTCCAGGTGAGAATGCTGGGGTGAGTTGCCATTTCCTCCTCCAGGGGATCTTCCCAACTCAGGGCTCAAACCCACATCTCCTGCATCCCCTGCGCTGGCAGGCAGATTCTTTACCACTGAGCCACTGTTGCTACTTAATTCCATTTCTTTGAAAAAGTAGGTAATCCTTTTGTGGCCTGCCCCAAGTTACTTTTGAGATCCTATTCTTTCTCTTTTTTAAAACTTTTTGGTGGCCCCATGTGGCTTGTGGGATCTTAGTTCCTGAATCAGGAATTGATTCTGGATCCCCTGCAATGGAGGTGTTTAGTTTTAACCACTGGACCATGAGGGAAATCCCCTATTCTTTCTCTTAAGGAGTAAAAAAAAAAAAAAAAAAAGATTTTTAAACTCCTGATTTATATTGCTTTTTTTTAAAAAAAAATTTACTTGAGGATAATTGCTTTATAGGATTTTGTGGTTTTCTGTCATAAATCAACAAGAATCAGCCATAGGTACACCCATGTTCCTTCCCTCCCAGACCTCCCTCCCATCTCCCTCCCCACTCCACCCTTCAGCCTGTCACAGAACCCGGTTTGAGTTCCCTGAGTCATACAGCAAATTCCCATTGGCTATCTGTTTTACACATGGTATTGTAAAATTCTGTTACTCTCTCCATATTGTTTTTAAATGGTGTGGTTCTGTTTGTAAACTGGAGACTGTATAATCTTATAACCTTTGGAGGCTGGATTGTTATTACTGTGCAGGGTGATAGGTTAGGCTAGACACATGCAGAGGCCAGGGATCATGAGGAAAATTTGACATGTTTGTGAGGTCAGGATAGGGCTGTCTGAGAAGTCAAGGAAAGGCCATAACATAAAGATGAGAAATGAATATACAGTTTACATTTAAAATCACTATGCGATAGGCACTCTCTTGGTGATTAGCCCAGATAGATAATTTCCATTTCAATGAGCTTACATCTAGTTTGGGGTAAGAACGATTGGGACAGTGCATTACAAAAAGTGCTTCCAATTGCTAGGACATGGAAGCAACCTAAATGTCCATCAAAGATCAATGGATAAACAAAATGTGGTACATACATACAATGGAATATTACTCAGCCATTAAAAAGAAATGCATTTGAGTCAGTGCTAAAGAAGTGGATGAACCTAGAACTTATTATACAGAGTAAAGTAAATCATAAAGAGGAAAACAAATATCATATATTATGGAATCTAGAAAGATGGTACTAATGAAGCTATTTGCAAGGCAGCAATGGAGATGCAGACATAAAGGACAGATTTGTGGACACAGTGGGAGAAGGTGAGGGTGGGATGAATTGAAAGAGTAGCAGTGAAACACATACATTACCACATGTGAAATAGATAGCCAGTGGGAGTTTGCCCTATGGCAGGGGGAACTCGAATCCAATGCTCTGTGACAGCCTAGAGGGGTGGGAAAGGATGGGAGGTGGAAAGGAGGTTCAAGAGGGAGGAGACATGTGTATACCTGTGGCTGATTCATGTTGATGTGCAGAAACCAACACAACCAAAGCAATTATCATCCAATTACAAAGAAGTAAATTTTTAAAAAATTATTTCTACAGAAAGGTTTTATAAAAGTTCTGTCTGAGGAAATTCATAGTCCTGGAGAATAAAATGAGCTTTCACTGAGTGACAGTTACTGGAAGAATAAAGAGTGCTTGCTATTGTACTGGGGCTTCAAAAGATAAAGCAAGAATTGTAAACCATACTCAGTGGGGAGTGACCCTCTGTGCCCTGCAAAGGAATCTGGAGTTTAATCTATCGATATTGGGAAATCTGGTAAAAAAACAAGAAAAAAAAAGGTGGTGTGTGGACTCACGAGAAGTTGAAATGCAACCATGAAGGTAAATTACTAGGCTCGAATGTTTGGTGGCTCAGATGGCAAGGAGTCTGCCTGCAGTGTGGGAGACAGGTTCAACACCTGGCGGAGGAAATGGCAACCCACTCCAGGATTCCTGCTGGAAGAATCCCACGGACAGAGGAGCCTCAAGGGCTACAGTCTGTGGGGTTGCAAAGGGTCAGACATGACTGAGTGACCAGCACTAATTAACTATCATTATTAATTAATTCTTTGGTCAAACAGTTATTGATTGCTTACAATGAGCTAAGGAGCAGGTGAGGTAATTCCTAAAGCAAAATTTAATAAAAGTTAGAGTGAAAGACAGGATTACTGAAGATGGAGATAGCAAGACAGTGTCCTTATTTTTATCTGAGGGGTGTAGGAGGAAGATCAGATTTTCAGAGGTTTGAGACTGTGTTAGTGTGGTAGGGGTGTGGTAGGGGTGGTTGTGATCAGGTCTCCAAGTCTCAACCTGAAATCTTGGGTTAATTCAGAGAGGAAACTGGTACCATTTGAGTGGAATAGCCAAAATGGATAGGTCAGGATATAGCAGGGAAATTCAGCCAGAAAAGACCTGCTGAGCTGAGTATACTGTGTATAACAGAAGTTCTGCTACACAGAAGAGAAACGCTTGAACACAGTCTGAGATAAGTGACCTTATAGAGGTCAGAGTAGAGAGGAGACTAAGAAAAGCAGGTCAGGATCAGGTGCCTCAGAATAGCCATGTGGCAGATCACAGCTATATCTGTAAGTGTCCTTTCTTGAGACAGCAAGAGCTGGTGTGTGCAGGGGCTTTGTGTGTATGTATGTCTATATGTTTGTGCGAGCATGCATGCATGATAATTACCCACAGACAAAGGGTTAGGCCATCTGGTATACTCTTGCTGCAGACATTCACACGGCTGCATTGCTCAGGAGATTAAAAAATAATGTACAGGATAGAAGGGAGACATGTATGCCTATGGCCAATTCATATTAATGTATGGCAAAATTATCACAGTAATGTAAAGTAATTATCCTCCAATTAAAATTAATTAATTAATTAAAAAACATTGTGTCCAGGACATCCTGCTATATATGCAGTGACCTTTAGTTCCCAGCATTCTGCAATCTTGTTCATCCCTGTCCTAGAATGGAGGTTGGAATTTCCTGTGATGACCGTATTTTCCACTGTATAGGGAATTTGGAAAATGCAGAGGGTGACTTTCCTTACCTGTAAGGCCAGAAGTATGTTCTGTGATACCTTCTTGAGTGAAAAGATGAGAGACTTAAACATGTATGTGAATGAGATAGTACATACACAGATCCCACCTGTGACCACTGGGTGTTTCTGGGGAAGTTTAAGGAATTTTTCATCTTCTCTGTGCTTCTATCCTCCCACCCTGCCTCACTCACTCTTCCTCCTTTCCTTCTTTTTTGTCGAGATGGATTTTTCCAGTGAGCTGGCATAGTATTAATATCAGAATAAACGTATGGTAGCCATAAGAAGTTCTCAGACTTGTGCAAAGATTGCATATGAGGATGAAAAACAAAAAAAAAATAAAGAGGAGACTTATAAACAGGATATGAATATCACAAGTGGCCTGAGTGACTCTTCCTAATGAAGTGAGAAAATACTTCATAAAGAAAGTAACAACTTTTAACCTAGATGCTTTAGTAGTGTTTTTCACACCTAGAAAGGAGAGAAACATTCTGAGTGGTGAACAGCAAGGGAGAGAAGCATGAAAACATGATGCTTTTGAAAAGGGTTTGCTAGTTTTGTGGTGTTGAAACATAGGAGGTAATAATAAGTTTTTGGTTTTGGCCACACTGCCTGCAGGACCCTAGTTCCTCCACCCAGGATCGAACCCGCCCACCTGCACTGGAAGCTCAGAGTACGAAACACTACCAGGGAATTGCTGAGTGTAGTAATGTGATTTGAGAAGATAATGTAGGTTATTCATAGATGGTGGATGACCTCCTTTACCAGGCAAAGTAGCTGAAATTAATGTTCCACACTGAAAATGATGAGAGCTTGGAGCCTATTTTATTTATTTATTTGGCTGATTGCCAAAGAATTGATGTTTTTGAACTGTGGTGCTGGAGAAGACTCTTGAGAGTCCCTTGGACTGCAAGGAGAACAAACCAGTCAATCCTAAAGGAAATAAACCCTGAATATTCATTGAAAGGACTGATCCTGAAGCTCCAATACTTTGGTCACCCAATGTGAAGAACTGACTCATTGGAAAAGACCCTGATGCTGGGAAAGATTGAAGGCAGGAGGAGAAGGGGGCAATAGAGGATGAGATGGTTGCATGGCATCATTGACTCAATAAACACGAGCTTGAGCAAACTCTGGGAGACAGTGAAGGACAGGAAAAGACTGGCACATTGCAGTCTATGAGGTTGCAAAGAATCAGACACAACTTAGCAACTGAACAATAACAACATGGTCCTAATTCTGTGTATATAATTTTGACTCCTATTTTTTTCTGAAACCTGATGTTTAAATAGGGTGGCAAATCCAAACAGCATAGCAGGGAATGTGCTACAAGGTAAAGAAGAGGATCGACTGGGCAGATACTTCTTCCTTAGAATGGCTAGGAAGAGAAGGATGCAAGGTGTGATGGGCTAGTTTGTGTATCTGGGAAAATCAGGGACTTCATTTGTCTGTTCTTCTGTAAACTCTTAACTGTCTACTGGGTGCCCAGAACTAACAGACACCTAAAACGCTAAAAAGACACAATACTACTCTAGTAACGAAGCCAACCTACTGGCCTGACTGACTTGTGTTTGCATCCAGGAAAGGCCATTCCCAGTGAACTGAATGCCCTGGATGCTCACCTCTGATTTCAACTCTGGCTGTGTGGGGAATGGTTTTTAAGCCTCTCACTTCAGTGGATGCTGTGTGGAGCTTCACGTCTTTTGGCATTTCTCATATGGTACAGACACTTGAGGAATGCTGCATATGAGAAACTCATGGTTAGGAGTGAGAAGAGTCTAGCCTGAGGGGCAGAAGACGGAGAAAGTAAATTTCAAGAACAGCTCTAGTACCAGTCACAGTCAGGTTATTCCATGAAGCCTCTGTGTGTGCTCAGTCGTGTTTGACTCTTTGCGACTGCATGGACTGTAGCCCACCAGGCTTCTCCATCCATGGGATTTTCCAGGCAAGAATATTGGAGTGGGTTGCCATTCCTTCCTCCAGGGGATCTTCTGGACCCAGGGATGAAACTCAGGTCTCCTATACTGTAGGCAGATGCTTTCATGCTGAGCCACCAAGGAAGCCTGCATGAACCCTCCATGTTGTTAATCAGTCTTCTGTAAAAACTGCCTCCTCTGACCCTGAACTTCTGTTCATCTGTGCCTGAGCTGTCACCCTGAGGGCAGGTCTCAGCCAGAGGGAAGACACTCTCATAGTAACCACTGCTCAAGGTCTGTCCCCAGGCTGATGATTCTGAGAAGCATCTGATACTCCTATGAAGCCCCAGATGAGAAAGAGCATCTGTTGATTCAGTATCAGTGTCAGCAATCACTCTTATAGTACCTTTCCTTCATTTATTCTCAGACTCTGCTTTGAGTGGACCCCTAAGAAACACCAGATATAAAAAGGAGTATTTATGTTAGAGAGTTTGAGATGGTCATGTATACAATAGTATACTTGAAACAGATGATAAGCAGCAATGACTTACTGTAGAGCACTTACTGCTCAATTTTATGTGGCAGCCTGGAAGGGAGGGGAGTTTGGGGGAGAATGGGTACATGCATATATATGGCTGAGCCCCTTTGCTATTCACCTGAAACTACCACAGCATTGTTAATTGGCTATACCCCAATACAAAATAGGGCTTCCTCCATGGCTCAGTGGTAAAGAATCCACCTGCAATGCAATAGACACAGGAGACCTGGATTTGATTCATGGGTTAGGAACATTTCCTGGAGGAAAAAATGGCAACCCAGTCCAGTATTCTTGCCTGGAGAATCCCGTGGACAGAGGAGCCTGGTGGGCTACAACCCACAGGGTGACAAAAAGTCAGGCACAACTGAATGATTGAGCATGTACTTTGGCAACACAAAATAAAGAGTTTTTATAAGATCATATTTATGTTAAATCCAACATGCTACAAGGCTACAGATAGCATTGAAAAGAAGGGATTTTATGAGCAGGAAGTTCAGAGTGACTACAGTTGCAGGTGCTCAGGGCAGTCTGCTCAGATGCACATATTTCTAGAACCTTCTAACTTGGTGTGTTTATATTCTTAGTTTCTCTACATTCTTAATTTTATATCATCAGCAGTTTTCCCTACTAAAAATAAAGATTCTACACAAACTGTTTAATTAACTTTCATTTCAAGCCATTTTCTTAGATAAAAAATCTTGACATTTATATAACCAGTTGAACTAGAAAAAGTAATTTGTTATCAAAAAGTGCTACTGACAGTGAGTTTCTTCTCACTCTGAATTACATCACAGTGGACTTGTAGAGAATTTTCCCAGATGTGGAAATTCCTTTTCCACTTTCCAAGAAGACTGAATATCAAAAATGTATCCAAGTATATATTTCCAAATATTTGGCCTCTGTGATAAGCATTTACCATTAAAAGTAAATAAAGAAGCACAGCAGAATATTGTGGCTTTTCAGTTGATAAGTTGTGTCCAACTCTTTGCAACCCCATGGACTCTAGCCTGTCAGGCTCCTCTGTCCATGGGATTCTCCTGGCAAGAATACTGGAGTGGGTTGCTGTTTCCTTCTCCAGGGGATCTTCCTGACCCAGGTATCAAACTCAGGTTTCCTGCATTGACAAGCAGATTCTTTAAGTGGCAGGCTTACCACTGAGCCTCCAGGGAAACCCAAAACAATTTAGTGAAAGATTAAATCTACCCAGCAGATTTTAAATTATTGGGTTAGATTTGTTTGTTGGTGGTTTCTCTTTAAGAGTTTTTAGAGATTAAATGAAAAAGGAAAACTGGCATTTTCACATTTCTGTTGTAGAAGAAATGGTGGTATTATAGACTATGAAGAATGATTTTCATATGGATGATTTTTATGATGATACTTTATAAAATCCAAGAGCTTAATGCTGAGTTATAACACAGTAAATTCCATGGAAAATGCATTGAATTGTAAGGCAGACTGTAAAGGGACCGTATTCAGCTAGCTAGGCAATCAACATATCCACATTATTTTCATACTGTGCACATTCCATCATGATTTGGAATCCACATTTGAAATGCAGAGCATAAATGAGATATAATATTTGGAAGTCGTAGAAAAATCTTCATATGATTTAGTCATTAGATTTCTTTTACTATTTAAAGGATCATGACTATATTCTATAACATGAATTATTACTTCTGGTAGAATTTATGGTAAATAATGCACCTGTTTTGAACTGAAAATATCAATGAAATTAGAATCAAAATCTAACAGAACATTAAAAATATATATGAATTTGATTGGTATGAAAATATTAAGGTTTATCTGGCTATTGTTTCCACATATTCCTGTATAATGCAATTTTAGGAATCATTTGCTTTAAATATATGAAGTATATGGGGGGAAATTTAGAATATTTTTCAGTGTTGAGTTGTATCATACAGAAAGCCTTTAAAATGACAAAATAGTTTAAAATTTAAAAAAGAAATTATTAACTTACCAACTAAATCTTTCCCTCGAAATATAGTCTGATATTTTAGATTATACTTGAAATATATTCAGAACCTCAAGTACTACTGTAGAGAATTTCATACAAAATTAGAGAAGAGATTATTTTGGATATGTATTTCCTGTCCTCATCTTTATCAAGAACCCCAGCTGAATTTGTCTAATTGCATGTTTGCCATTTCTTCTTTGATATATAACAGATATCTTGAGAATAACATGGCCAAAACTAAGTTTAATATACCCTAACCTACCAGTCTCAAAGTCAGCTACATTTTAGTGAATAGTACCACTAACCAGTCTTTTAAATAAAACATATGACTTAGGTCTGATTAATTTTTTATTATCCAGTGTTTAGTCAGTCTACAAAACTTAAGGATAAAAATCTTCAAAAAAAAAGAGTATAAAATAAATATTCCTTGACATAATATGGCCAAATATGACAAGCTCACAGCTAATATTGTGGTGCAGTGGTGGTTTACAAGTCATGTCCGACTCTTGCTACCTCATGGACTGTAACTTGTCAGGTTCCTCTGTCCATAGGATTTCCCAGGCAAGAATACTGGAGTAGGTTGCCATTTGGGATCTTTCAGACCCGAGAAAGGAACCCGAGTCTCTTAAATGGCAGCCAGATTCTTTACCAAGCTACAAGGGGGTTCAGTTTAGTTCAGTTCAGTCACTCAGTCGTGTCCAAATATTTGCCCAAAGACTGCAACACACCAGGCTTTGCTGTCCATCATCAACTCCTGGGGCTTGCTCAAACTCATGTCTATTGAGTCAGTGATGCCATCAAAGCATCTCATCCTCTGTTGCCCACTTCTCCTGCCTTCAATCTTTCCCAGCATCAGGGTCTTTTCCAATGAGTAAGTTCTTTGCATAAGATGGCCAAAGTATTGGAGCTTCAGCATCAGTCCTTCCAATGAATATTCAGGGTTGATTTCCTTTAGGATTGACTAGTTTGATCTCCTTGCTGTCCAAGGGACTCTCAAGAGTCTTCTCCAACACCACAGTTCAAAAGCATCAATTCTTTGGCACTCAGCTTTCTTTAAAGTCTAACTCTGACATCCATACACGACTACTGGAAAAATCATAGCATGGGGGTACTCAACAGTAAAATGCTGAGAGCTTCTTCTCTAGGAGGAGCAAGGCAAGATGGCTTCCTCTCACCACTTGAAGTCTTTCCAGAGTAATTATGCAAGAAAAATAAATAAAAGACCTTCAAATTGGAAAGGAAAAATTACATAGGTCTTTATTTGCAGATGACCTGATAAGGTATATAGGAAACATTAAAGATTTCAGCCAAAAACTTTGGGGACAAATAAATTTTAAAAGTTTGCATAAGTACAAAATTAGTTTAGAAAAATCTCTTGCATTTTTATACATTAACTAGTATCTTTCAGAGAAGAGAAATAAATGGTATTGGGAAAACTGGACAGCTAGGAGCAAAAGAAAGAACCTGTATCCTTATCTTACATGACACACAAAAGTCAACTTAAAATGGATTAAAAACTTGACTAAAAACCTGAAACCATAAATTTCCTGGAGGAAAACGTAGTGGGCAAACTCTTTGATGTCATTCATTGAATTGAATCATTTTATTTGATTTGAAACCAAAAGCAAAGGTAACATGCAAAAATGCACAAGTGTAACTAAATCAAACTAAAATGCTTCTGCAAGCCAAGAACACAATGAAAAGAAAACCTACAGAATGGGAGATGATATTTGTAATCTATATATCTGATAAAGTAATATCCAAAATGTATAAGGAACTGAGCACCAAAGAACTGATGCTTTTAAACTGTGGTGGAGAAGACTTTTACAAGTCACTTGAACAGCAAGGAGATCAAACCAGTCGATCCTATAGGAAATCAACCCTGAATATTCCTTGGAAGGACTGATGCTGAAGCTGAAGTTACAATACTTTGACAATCTCCTGCAAAGACGTTGGGGGAGAAGCCTGATGTTGGGAAAGATTGAGGGCAGGAGGAAAAAGGGGTGACAGAGGATGAGATGGTTAGATGGCATCTCTGAATCAATGGACATGAGTTTAAGCAAAGCCCAGGAGATGGTATAGGACAGGGAATCCTGGTGTGCTATAGTCCATGGGGTCACAAAGAACTGGACACAACTGAGCAACTGAACAACAACACAAGGAAAGCAAGAGCACCAAATAGCAAAATAATCTGATTAAATAATGGGTCGAGGAGCTGAATAATTTTTTTTCAAAAGAAGACCTACAGATGGCAAACAGATACACAAAAATACTAAATGTCACTAATAATCAAGGCAATGCAAATCAAAACCATGAAATATTATCTCATATCTGTTAGAATGGCTGTTATCAAAAGGGAGAAAAGAGAAAAGAAAACCCTTGTATGTTTTTGCAAGCGCTGTGGAAAACAGTATGAAGGTCCCTCAAAAAATTAAAAATAGAATACCATAGGATTCAGTAATCCCACTTCTGGCACTAGCCATGATATGAAAACACCCTAAGCGTCCATCAGTAGATGAATGAGTAAGGAAGATGTAGTACCTATACATACAATGGAATGCTATTCAGCCATGAGAAAAGAAGGAAATCTTTCTATTTGCATCAACATAGATGGACCTAGAGGACATTATGCTAAGGGAAATATGTCAGAGAGAGAAAGAAAAATGCTGTATGATATCCCTTATATGTAGCATCATAGAAGAGGTGAGCTTATAGAAAGAGTAGAATGGTAGTTAAAAGTCTAGGGAATGGGAAGAGTGGAGAGATGTTGGTCAAAGAGTACAAACTTTCAGTTAGAAGATGAACAGGTTATGTAGATCTAACTTATAGCATGTGATTATACTTAATAATACTGTATTATATACTTGGAAACTGTTAAGAGGGAGATCTTAAACATTCAAGCACAAAAAGACATGATATTTATATGGTGGGATCAAGCTGTTAGCTAATACTAAGGGGGTAACCAAATACTGAAAGATGATGCTGTGAAAATGCTGCACTCAATGTGCCAGGAAATTTGGGAAACTCAGCAGTGGCCACAGGACTGGAAAAGATCAGTTTTCATTGCAATCCCAAAGAAAGGCAATGCCAAAGAATGCTCAAACTACTGCACAATTGCACTCATCTCACACATTAGTAAAGTAATGCTCAAAATTCTCCAAGCCAGGCTTCAGCAATATGTGAACTGTGAATGTCCAGATGTTCAAGCTAATTTTAGAAAAGGCAGAAGAACCAGAGATCAAATTACCAACATCTGCTGGATCATGGAAAAAGCGAGACAGTTCCAGACAAACATCTATTTCTGCTTTATTGACTATGCCAAAGCCTTTGACTGTGTGGATCACAATAAACTGTGGAAATTTCTGAAAGAGATGAAAATACCAGACCACCTGACCTGCCTCTTGAGAAGCCTATATGCAGGTCAGGAAGCAACAGTTAGAACTGGACATGGAAAAACAGACTTGTTCCAAATAGGAAAAAGAGTATGTCAAGGCTGTATACTGTCACCCTGCTTTTTTACCTTATATGCAGAGTACATGATGAGAAACACTGGACTGGAAGAAGCACAAGCTGGAATCAAGATTGCCAGGAGAAATCTCAATAACCTCAGATATGCAAATGACACCACCCTTATGGCAGAAAGTGAAGAGGAACTAAAAAGCCTCTTGATGAAAGTGAAAGAAGAGAGTGAAAATGTTGGCTTCAGAAAATGAAGATCATGGCATCTGGTCCTATCGCTTCATGGGAAATAGATGGGGAAACAGTGGAAACAGTGGCTGACTTTATTTTTCTGGGCTCCAAAATCACTGCAGATTGTGATTGCACCATGAAATTAAAAGACACTTACTCCTTGGAAGAAAAGTTATGACCAACCTAGATAGTATATTCAAAAGCAGAGATGTTA
The DNA here is from genome assembly GCF_014754425.2 of Oryx dammah. Classification (NCBI taxonomy): domain Eukaryota; kingdom Metazoa; phylum Chordata; class Mammalia; order Artiodactyla; family Bovidae; genus Oryx; species Oryx dammah. Next base: position 3,294,785 of record NW_024070185.1, read on the forward strand.
CTTTGCCGACTAAGGTCCGTCTTGTCAAGGCTATGGTTTTTCCAGTAGTCATGTATGAATGTGAGATTTGGACTGTGAAGAAAGCTGAGCACCGAAGAATTGATGCTTTTGAACTGTGGTGTTGGAGAAGACTCTTGAGAATCCTTTGGACTGCAAGGAGATCCAACCAGTCCATTCTAAAGGAGATCAGCCCTGGGTGTTCTTTGGAAGGAATGATGCTAAACCTGAAACTCCAGTACTTTGGCCACCTCATGTGAAGAGCTGACTCATTGGAAAAGACTCTGATGCTGGGAGGGATTGGGGGCAGGAGGAAAAGGGGACGACAGAGGATGAGATGGCTGGATGGCATCACCAACTCGATGGACATGAGTTTGAGTGAACTCCGGGTGTTGGTGATGGACAGGGAAGCCTTGCGTGCTGCGATTCATGGGGTTGCAAAGAGTCGGACATGACTGAGTGGCTAAACTGAACTGAACTGAATCATTTTTCAATATACAAATATATCAAGTCAATACATTGTATATCTTAAACATATACAAGTTTTACATGTCAATTATATATATATAAAATGCTTGCCTCTTGGGAGAAAAGCTATGAGAAACCTAAACAGTGTATTAAAAAGCAGAGACATCACTTTGAAGTCAAACGTTGGTATAGTCAAAGATATGTTTTTTCCAGTAGTCTTGTGTGGATGTGGGAGTTGGACCATAAAGAAGGCTGAGCACCAAATAATTGATTCTTTCAAACTGTGGTGTTGGAGAAGACTCTTGAGACTCCCTTGGACTGCAAGGAGTTCCAACCAGTCCATCCTAAAGGAAATAAGTCCTGAATATTCATTGGAAGGACTGATGCTGAAGCTGAAGCTCCAGTAGTTTGGCCACCTGATGTGAAGAACTGACTCATTGTAAAAGACCCTGATGCTGGGAAAGATTGAAGGCAGGAGAGAAGGAAGCAACAGAGGATGAAATAGTTGTATGGCATCACCAACAAATGGACATACATTTGAGCCTGGTGTGTTGCAGTTTATGGTGTCGCAAAGAGTTGGTCACAACTTAGTGACTGAATGACAACAATAATGTATACTTTAAAGATGTTAAGAGAGGGGATCTTAAATGTTCTCACCACAAAAGACATGATATTATATGGTGTGATGAAAGTGTTAGCTAATGCTATCATGATAATCACTTTGCAATATACGAATATATCAAGTCTATATATTGTACACATTAAAAATGTATAATCTTATATGTAAACTATATATAAATAAAGCTAGTAAGATACTTTATGACTCATTCATTTTTACTAAGCATCTGCACCCCAGTTTTCCACTGACTGATATTTATTTCATCCATTGATCATGAAGAGAAATGAAAGTTGTCTGTATTGTACATCAGTGCACTCCCAGTGTATAATAGACACATACAGACATTGGTAGATTCAGTATATGAATGTATTTCTATCTAGCTTTTCAGTTCAATTGAGTCACTCAGTCATGTCCAACTCTTTGCGACCCCATGAATCGCAGCACACCAGGCCTCCCTGTCCGTCACCAACTCCCGGAGTTCACTCAAACTCATGTCCATTGAGTTGGTGATGCCATCCAGCCATCTCATCCTCTGTCATTCCCTTTTTATCGTGCCCCAAATCCCTCCGAGCATCAGAGTCTTTTCCAACAAGTCAACTCTTCTCATGAGGTGGCCAAAGTACTGGAGTTTCAGCTTTAGCATCATTCCTTCCAAAGAACACCCAGGGCTGATCTCCTTCAGAATGGACTGGTTGGATCTCCTTGCAGTCCAAGGGACTCTCAAGAGTCTTCTCAACACCACAGTTCAAAAGCATCAATTCCTTTCTTCACAGTCCAACTCTCACAACTATACATGACTACTGGAAAAACCATAGCCTTTACCAGAGAGATCTTTGTTGGCAAAGTAATGTCTCTGGTTTTTAATATGCTGTCTAGCTTTGTCATAACTTTCCTTCCAAAGAGTAAGCATCTTTTAATTCCATGGCTGCAATCACCATCTGCAGTGATTTGGGGGCCCCAATAAATAAAGTCTGACACTGTTTCCACTGTTTCCCCATATAGTTTCCCATGAAGTGATGGGACCAGATGCCACGATCTTCGTTTTCTAAATTTTGAGCTTTAAGCCAACTTTTTCACTTTCCTCTTTCACTTTCATCAAGAGGCTTTTTAGTTCCTCTTCATTTTCTGCCATAAGGGTGGTGTCATCTGCATATTTGAGGTTATTGATATTTCTCCCAGCAATCTTGATTCCAGCTTGTGCTTCTTCCAGTCCAGTTTTTCTCGTGATGTACTCTGCATGTAAGTTAAATAAGCAGGGTGACAATATGCAGCCTTGATGTACTCCTTTTCCTATTTGGAACCAGTCTGTTGTTCCATGTCCAGTTCTAACTGTTGCTTCCTGACCTGCATATAGGCTTCTCAAGAGGCAGGTCAGGGGGTCTGGTATTTTCATCTCTTTCAGAAATTTCCACAGTTTATTATGATCCACACACACAAAGGCTTTGGCATAGTCAATAAAGCAGAAATAGATGTTTTTCTAGAACTCTCTTGCTTTTTCAATGATCCAGTAGATGTTGCCAATTTGATCTCTTGTTCCTCTGTCTTTTCTAAAACCAGCTTGAAAATCTGGAAGTTCACGGTTCACGTATTGCTGAAGGCTGGCTTGGAGAATTTTGAGCATTACTTTAGCAGCATGTGAGATGAGTGCAATTGTGCGATAGTTTGAGCATTCTTTGGTATTGGCTTTCTTTACGATTGGAATGAAGACTGACCTTTTCCAGTCCTGTGGCCACTGCTGAGTTTTCCAAATTTGCTGGCATATTGAGTGCAGCACTTTCACAGCATCATCTTTCAGGATTTGAAAGAGCTCAGCTAGAATTCCATCACCTCCACTAGCTTTGTTCATAGTGATGCTTTCTAAGGCCCACCTTACTTCACATTCCAGAATGTTTAGCTCTATGTGAGTGATCACACCATTGTGATTATCTTGGTCATGAAGATCTATTTTGTGCAGTTCCTCTGTGTATTCTTGCCCACTCTTCTTAATATCTTCTGCTTCTGTTAGGTCCATACCATTTCTGTCCTTTATTGAGCCCATCTTTGCATGAAATGTTCCCTTGGTATCTCTAATTTTCTTCAAGAGATCTGTAGTCTTTCCCATTCTGTTATTTTCCTCTATTTCTTTGCATTGATCACTGAGGAAGGCTTTCTTATCTCTTCTTGCTAGTCTTTGGAACTCTGCATTCAGATGCTTATATCTTTCCTTTTCTCCTTTGCTTTTCACTTCTCTTCTTTTCACAGCTATTTGTAAGGCCTCCCTAGAGAGCCATTTTGCTTTTTTGCATTTCTTTTCCATGGGGATGGTCTTGATCCCTGTCTCCTGTACAATGTCATGAACCTCAGTCCATAAATCATCAGGAACTCTCTCTATCAGATCTAGTCCCTTAAATCTATTTTTCACTTCCACTGTATAATCATAAGGGATTTGATTTAGGTCATGCCTGAATGGTCTAGTTGTTTCCCCTACTTTCTTCAATTTAAATCTGAATTTGGCAATAAGGAGTTTATGATCTGAGCCACAGTCAGCTCCCAGTCTTGTTTTTGCTGACTGTATAGAGCTTCTCCATCTCTGTCTGCAAAGAATGTAATCAATCTGATTTCAGTGTTGACCATCTGATGATGTTCATGTGTAGAGTCTTCTCTTGTGTTGCTGGAAGAGGGTATTTGCTATGACCAGTGCATTCTCTTGGCAAAACTCTACTAGCCTTTGCCCTCCTTCATTCCATACTCCAAGGCCGAATTTTCCTGTTACTCCAGGTGTTTCTTAACTTCCTACTTATCTTCATTCAAATCCTTTCTTCATGGAAAAGAAAGCACCTCTATTATTTATCACAATGTGGAAAGCTCTTCATTAAGAAGTATCACATTTCTTTGCATATCTAGGACCCCAAATAATGCTCAGCATATTGATGGACAATTTTAATATTTGTTTTCTAGGTTAATTAAATTTAACACCCATTGCTCTAGTTTAATATAGATGATCAAAACACTACTAGGGTATTATCACTTTAATTTGTTTAGACCCTTGAGAAAGGAAACTAGGTTTTTTGAGATGCACATGGTGCAATTCTCTTAAAATACTCGTAAGTCAATTAAACTAGTGCTAATTAAAATACATCTATCTATATCTGTAAAATTCAAATTCATAGTTCATTTTAGTTAAAATTTTCAAGAAATTTGTTACTTCAAATTTGTAAAATGATATGCCTTTAGAATAGCATTTATCTGATGGTTTTTCATAATTCAGACAGAAATCTGGTTTGACATTAAGCTATGATTATAGACATTAAGAGACTTCAATTGTCTTGAGTGTCTGTCTTCATTAGAAAGATGGCAGTTATTCCTGGTTGCATGACAGAATCAGACAATCAGTGGTTTAGGTTATAGCTGACTATGAATCCAAAGATCCATAAAATGACTCATTGTTAGGAAGAATAGCTTGAGGATAAAGGGAATTAATATTTGTTTCATAATTGACTTCATAATTGAACCTCCTTCTTCTGCATCTCCTGCATTGCAGGCAGACTCTTTACCTGCTTAGCTAACAGGGAAGCTTCTGTAATTGTGTATATGTTATTATATATATGATACTTTAATGTGAAAGCCACATATATAGCCTTCACTCCATATCCATGAGGTCTGGATTTATATAAGGGACGTGAGCTTCAGCAGATTTTATTTTCCGGATGGGAGGAGAGGTGATGGCTTAGAACCAATCTGCCGTGGGTACTGTAAGAAGAGTCTGTAAGATACTCATATAAGGTACTGATATTAGCATATGTCATGGTGGTGGTTTAGTGGTTTAATCTCTAAGTCGTGTCTAACTCTTGCAACCCCAGGGACTGTAGCCCTCCAGGCTCTTCTAGCAATGGGATTTTCCAGTCATATATCTTACGTATTTTCAACCATGCTGCAGTTTTAATGTTTATTTGTTGTTTAGTTGCTAAGTCATGTCTGATTTTTTTTTGCAACCCCAGGGACTGCAGCCAGCCAGACTCTTCTGTCCATGGGATTTCCTAGGCAAAAATCCTGGAGTGGGTTGTCATTTCCTCCTCCCGTGAGTCTTTCTGACTCCTGCCTCTCCTGCATTCGCTGGTGAATTCTTTAGTACCGAGCCACCAGTGAAGCCCAATGTGTTTTATTCCTTTACATAAATTGCCAGTCTAACCATGGCATCTTTCCTATTCATGGGGGATGGAGTGTTAGTTCAACATAAATCCCGCTATGACTTGAAATTCAGTTTGAATTCCGTAAAATGTTAAAATTATTTCATCTCCAAATCAGCTGTTTGTCGTGAATGTCACATGCCTTTTATTAATTGCACAGTGACAAATGCTTTTGAAGTAAAGTGCTTAAAGCACCAAAAAGGGAAATGTGGATGTGAAGACAGGCTGAAAGAGGACAAAGCAATGAAGGCATGAAACTCCATTCAGGAATCAGTCTCTGGGGAAATAGGTGAGACCTGAGCATGAGAGGCTGTGAAATGGGAACTGCTAATGTCTTTTTTTACTTAGCATATTTTCTTTCCCTTAAATAACTCAGGATCTCTTAACTTCCAGTGGAAGTCTTCAATCCTAAAACATCACAGAGACTCTTTATATGGCTTTATTTTCACTTTTATAGGGCATCATATAGCATTATAAATTACATGATAATGAGTATGCCATCATAACTATAAAAACTAGCTGTTTCCGTTTCTGCTTATTTTAAATAAGCAATTAAGCTAACAGATCCATTGAAATACTACCTATTATGCTTTTTAAAAATTCTTCCTTAAACAGATCTTCTAATTTTATGCCATGTTCTTTTAGATGTTTGTGTACTTCTCTAATAAAATGATTAGATATGTCTTTTAAAATCTAAATTTTAAGCGTTTCACCTACCTATTGTGTACTGTATCCCATGTTTAGCAATCACTCAGTAAAGATATGTGTTTAATCATAATGTTTAAGTAAGAGTTTTAAATGATGTAAATGTATTAAAAGACACTTGGTCCTTGGAAGAAAAACTATGACCAACCTAGACAGCATATTAAAAAGCAGAGCCATTACTTTGCCAAAAGTCTGTCTACTCAAAGCTATGGTTTTTCCAGTAGTCATGTATGGATGTGAGAGTTGGACTATAAAGAAAGCTGAGTGCCAAAGAATTGATGCTTTTGAACTGTAGTATTGGAGAAAACTCTTGAGAGTCCCTTGGACTGCAAGGAGATCCAGCCAGTCCATCCTAAAGGAGATCAGTCCTTACTATTCATTGGAAAGACTGATGCTAAAGCTGAAACCCTAACACTTGGGCCACCTGATGAGAAGAACAGACTCATGGAAAAAACCCTGATGCTGGGAAAGATTGAAGGCAACAGGAGAATAGGATGACAGAAGTGGAGATGGTTTGGATGGCATCACTGACTCAATGAACATGAGTTTGAGCAAGCTCCAGGAGTCGGTGATGGGCAGGGAAGCCTGGCATGCAGCAGTCCATGGGGTCACAAAGTGTCAGATACGACTGAGTGACTGAGCTGAACTGAATTGAAATATATCAATATTTTCATTAATTTACTTGCCTAGATCCTGAGGAATAAAAAAAAAAAATTCACCCTGATTACAACTATTTTCTAAACAGCCATTATTCTGATTTTAATCAGTATGAGACATAGAAGCAGGAGACAAATGTGTTTAGCATAAAACGTTATCATATTCATCTTTTGTAACTAAAGTCAAATGAACAGAAATTTCTAGAGTAAAATTTATATTTCTTTTCATTTATATGTCAAAATACCATCAACTATTCTTTAAGTCAAAAACTATTAAAGACCATTAGGCTTTCTTTTTCCTGTTTAAGTATGAGATGCCTGTATGCCTGTTTATCATCTCAGTCGTGTCCGACTCTTTGCAACCCCATGGACTGTAGCCCACCAAGCTTCTCTGTCCATGGTATGCCTTCCTCCAGGGGATATTCCAGACCCAGGGATCAAACTGGGTCTTATGTCTCCTGAACTGGCAGGTGGGTTCTTTAACTCTAGCACCACTTGGCAAGCCCTAAGTATAAGATCACAGCATCTTAATATCATGTTGGCTTATTATTTGCTCTTTGAGGGAAGAACATGGAAATACTCATTTTTGCAAAACATAGAAAAATTCTTTTGGCAAATGAGAGAAAATGGTTTAGAAAATGAAATGTATTTCTAGGTGAATTACTTAAATTCAGTTAGCATATAGCTTTGCAACCTTCCTCAGTATTTAACAGGCACAAAAAAGGATACAAGAAATGCTTAGTAAATTCTACATTTCTTCGGATCATTGATAAAAGAATAAGAATTTGGATTTTTTTTTTTTTTTGGCATTTCCATTTGCCTATGTATTTTGTGTCCTCTTCCACTAGTCTGCATGTAACTCATAGCAGTTTTATTTTCAATGAAGGCAGTCTAAGCCTTTGCCTTGCTCAGGTTTCCTACAACTGTCTGAATGTATGGGAGGCAATTTGCAATGATTTCCTGAACTCATACATGTATGTGAGCAGTGTTCTAGATGTAACAGTGCTTGAACTCATGAAGTTTACCATTTGAAAATATAGAAATGCCCAATTCATGATAGCAGAATATCTCAGTTTCTTGGGGGATTTTTATCCTGAAACAGGAAGAATAATGGTTAGGCGTGAGACTGTCCTATGGGGATATGTACATCATTAGTTCATGTGACTGCAGCTTACAGATGTAATAAGGATGCATGCATGCATACTAAATAGCTTCAGTCATGCCCAACTCTTTGCGACCCTGTAGACTCTAGACAGCTAGGCTCCTCTGTCTGTGGGATTTTCCAGGCAAGAATACTGGAATGGGTTGTTGTGCCCTCCTCCAGGGGATCTTCATGACCCAGGGATCAAACCCTAATCTCTTATGTCTCGTACATTTGCAGATGGGTTCTATATCACTAAAGAAGTATTTAGTGGTAAGCATTTCACATAAAATATGCTGAATTTTATTTATTCACTCATCAGTTGGTGAGCCTTTTGGTTGTTTTTATTTCTTAGCTACTGTGAGCAGTGCTATGAGAGAGTCAAATGCTAGGTAGATTGATAAGAAGGTTAGGGATTCCCAAGGAGAGAGGGGTCTGGAATTCTCAAGGAGGAAGAAAGGACAAACTTTGTTGTCCCTCTACATTCCTTAGGATTATATAACAATAATGTATCCTGCTGGAGGACAGTCTCTGGAAAAAACTTCTGGCTAATCCAATTATCTTAAAATGTAAATTATGGGAATAGGTCTAGTGAGGTCTTTACAATCTCCAGACATTCTTTTGATTCACTGTAATAACTAATTAGAGCATATATAATTCCATGGCTAACACAAGCAAGGGGGTACTCTTTCTGCCCCCTTCTGATGCCTATGTCAGAAGCTTTCTCTATCCCCTTTATACTTTAATAAAACTTTATTACACAAAAGCTGTGAGTGATCAAACCTTGTCTCTGGCCCCAGGTTCTTCTCCTCCAGAGGCCAAGAATCCCGGCATCTTTGCATGGTTCAGCAAACAAACTTTCAGCTGGTATGAACACTTGTACATTAGTTTTTGTGTGGATGCACATTTTTTTTTTTTTTTATCTTTTAAGAAGTGAATCTGTGCGGACCAAAAGAAAGCAGGAGAAGCAATACTCATATCAGATAAAAGGAACCCTGAAATAAAGACTGTGAAAAGAGCAAAGAAGGACACTACATACTGATGAAAGTATCAATCCAAGAAGAAGACATAACAGTTATAAATATATGTGGACCCAACATAAATTGATATGTATAGGGCATTTCACCAAAAACAATTAATTGCAACGTTTTCTCAAGTACACACAGAACATTCTCTAGAATAGATAACATCCTGGGCCATAAATCTAGCCTTGGTAAATTCAAAAAAAAAAAATTGAAATAATTTCAAGCATTTTTTCTCATCACAATGCAGTACGATTGAATGTCAACTATAGGGAAAAAAAACTATTAAAAATACAAACAGGTGGAGGCTAAACAACTTGCTTCTGAAAAACCAACAGATCAAGAAGAAATAAAAATGGAAATCAAAATAGAAACAAATGAAAATGAAAACACAAGAACACAAAACCTATGGGATTCAGTAAAGCAATGCTAAGAGTAAGGTTTATAGTAATACAAGATTACCTTAAGAAACAAGAGAAACATCAAATAAATAACCTAACTTTATAGCTAAAGCAACTATGTTTGAAAAACCCCAAAGTTAGCAGAAGGGAAAAAATCATAAAAATCAGAGTAGAAATAAAAAAAATGAAGGAGACTATAGCAAAAATCAACAAAACTAAAAGCTGGTTCTTTGAGAAGATAAAATAGACAAAACATTAGCCAGACTCATAAAAAAATAAAAGAGCAGAATCAAATCAATAAAATTAGAAGTGAAAATTAAGAAATCACAACAGACAACACAGAAATATAAAGGACCATAAGAGACTAATATCAGCAACTATATGCCAGTAAAATGGACAACTTGGAAGAAATGGACAAATTCTTAGAAAAGTAAAACCTAAAACTGAACCAGGAAGAAACAGAAAATCTTAACAGACTCATCACAAGCCCAGAAATTGAAAGCATAATAAAAAATCTTACAACAAACAAAAGCCCAGGACTATATGGCTTCACAGGTGAATTCTACCAAAAATGTAGAGAAGAGCTAACACCTACCTTTCTCAAACTCTTCCAGAAAAAGTCAGAGGAAGGTAAACTCCCAGACTCATTCTATGAGCTCACCTTCATCCTAATACCAAAACCAGACAAAGATGCCACACAAAAAAGAAAACTACAGGTCAATATCACTGATAAACATAGATGCAAAAATACTCAACCAAATTCTAATAAACAGAATCCAACAACATATTAAAATGACCACACATCATGACCAAGTGGGCTTTATCCCAAAGATGCAATGTTTCTTCAATATTTACAAATTAGTCAATGTGATCCACCACATTAACAAATTGACAGATGAAAACCATATGATTATCACAATAGATGCAGAGAAAGCATTTGACAAAATTTGACACATATTTATGATTAAAAACTGTCCAGAAAGCAGGCATAGAAGGAACATACCTCAACATAATAAAAGCCTTCTACAATAAACCCTCAACAAACATTATCCTCAATGGTGAAAAACTGAAAGCATTTCCTCTAAAATCAGAAAAAAGACAAGGGTGCCCACTCTCACCACTACTATTCAACATAGTTTTGGAACTCCTACCCACCACAATCAGAGAATAAAAAGAAATCCAGACTCGAAAAGAAGTAAAACTCTCACTGTTTGCAGATGGCATGATCCTCTAAATAAAAAACCCTAAAGATACCACCAGAAAATTACTAGAGTTATTCAATGAATATAGTAAATTTTCAGGATATAGAACAAATAATTTCAAGATTTCTATGGAAATACAAAAAAACCACGAATAGCCAAAGCAATCTTGAGAAAGAAGAATGGAACTGGAGGAATCAATTTGCCTGACTTCAGGCTCTACTACAAAGCCACAGTCATCAAGACAGTATGGTATTGGCACAAAGACAGACATATAGATCAATGGAACAAAATAGAAAGCCCAGAGATAAATCCACATACATATGGACACCTTATCTTTGACAAAGGAGGCAAGAATATACAATGGAGTAAAGACAATCTCTTTAACAAGTGGTGCTGGGAAAACTGGTCAACCACTTGTAAAAGAATGAAACTAGATCACTTTCTAACACCGCACACAAAGATAAACTCAAAATGGATTAAAGATCTAAATGTAAGACCAGAAACTATAAAACTCTTAGAGGAGAACATAGGCAAAACACTCTCCGACATAAACCACAGCAGGATCCTCTATGATCCACCTCCCAGAATTCTGGAAATAAAAGCAAAAATAAACAAATGGAATCTAATTAAAATTAAAAGCTTCTGCACAACAAAGGAAAACATAAGCAAAGTGAAAAGACAGCCTTCCGAATGGGAGAAAATAATAGCAAACGAAGCAACTGACAAACAACTAATCTCAAAAATATACAAGCAACTCCTGCAGCTCAATTCCAGAAAAATAAACGACCCAATCAAAAAATGGGCCAAAGAACTAAATAGACATTTCTCCAAAGAAGACATACGGATGGCTAACAAACACATGAAAAGATGCTCAACATCACTCATTATTAGAGAAATGCAAATCAAAACCACAATGAGGTACCACTTCACACCAGTCAGAATGTCTGCGATCCAAAAATCTGCAAGCAATAAATGCTGGAGAGGGTGTGGAGAGAAGGGAACCCTCCTACACTGTTGGTGGGAATGCAAACTAGTACAGCCACTATGGAGAACAGTGTGGAGATTCCTTAAAAAATTGCAAATAGAAATGCCTTATGACCCAGCAATCCCACTGTTGGGCATATACACAGAGGAAACCAGAATTGAAAGAGACACATGTACCCCAATGTTCATTGCAGCACTGTTTATAATAGCCAGGACATGGAAACAACCTCGATGTCCATCAGCAGATGAATGGATAAGAAAGCTGTGGTACATATACACAATGGAGTATTACTCAGCCGTTAAAAAGAATACATTTGAATCAGTTCTGATGAGATGGATGAAACTGGAGCCGATTATACAGAGTGAAGTAAGCCAGAAAGAAAAACACCAATACAGTATACTAACACATATATATGGAATTTAGAAAGATGGCAATGATGACCCTGTATGCAGGACAGCAAAAAAGACACAGATGTGTATAGCGGACTTTTGGACTCAGAGGGAGAGGGAGAGGGTGTGATGATTTGGGAGAATGGCATTGAAACATGTATAATATCATGTAAGAATCGAAATGCCAGTCTATGTCTGATGCAGGATATGACACGCTTGGGGCTGACGCGCGGGGATGACCCAGTGAGATGTTGTGGGGAGGTGGGTGGGAGGGGGGTTCATGTTTGGGAACGCATGTACACCTGTGGTGGATTCATGTCAATCTATGCCAAAACCAATACAGAATTGTAAAGTAAAAATTAAAAATAAATAAATACATACATATAAGTCCCTTGCACTACTATACCTAGCAATGAGAAAACAGAAACAGAAATTAAGGAAACAATCCCATTCACCATTGCAATGAAAAGAATAATATACTTAGCAATAAATTTATCTAAAGAAACCAAAGACCTATATATAGAAAACTATAAAACACTGATGAAAGAAATCAAAGATGACACAAATAGATGGAGAAATATACCATGTTGATGGATTGAAGAATCAATATAGTAAAAATGAGTATACTAACCAAAGCAGTCTACAGATTCAATACAATCCCTATCAAGCTACCCATGGTATTTTTCACAGAACTAAAATAAATAATTTCACATTTTCTGTGGAAACACATAAAACCTTGAAAAGCCAAAGCTATCTTGAGAAAGGAGAATGGAACTTGAGGAATCAACCATCCTGACTTCAGACTATACCACAAGCTACCGTAAAGACAAAGTATAGATAAATGGAACAAAATAGAAAGCCCAGAGATGAGTGCATGCACCTATGGACACCTTATCTTTGATAAACGAGGCAAAAATATACAGTGGAGAAGATAATCTCTTTAACTAGCAGTTCAGGGAAAATTGGTCAACCACCTGTAAAAGAATGAAACTAGAACATTGTCTAACACCATACACAAAAATAAAATCAAAATGGGTTAAAGATCTAAATTTAAGACCAGAAACTATAAATCTCCTAGAGGAAAACACAGGCAGAACACTCTCTGACATAAATCACAGCAAGATCCTCTATGACCCACCTCCAGAGTAATGGAAATAAAAGCAAAAATAAGCAAATGGGACCTAATTAAGCTTAAAAACTTTTACACAACAAAGGAAACTATAAGCACGGTGATAAGGCAACCTTCAGAATGAGAGATAATAATAGCAAATGAAACACCCAATGAAGAATTAATCTCAAAAATATACAAGCAGCTCACGCAGCTCAATACTAGAAAAATAAATGACCCAATCAAAAAATAAGCCAAAGATCTAAACAGACATTTCTCCAAAGAAGACATAACAATGACTAACAAACACATGAAAAGATATTCAACATCACTCATCAGAGAAATGCAAATCAAAACCACAGTGAGGTACCATCTCACATTGGTCAGAATGGCTGCCATCAAAAAGTGTACAAACAATTAAGGCTGGAGAGGTTGTGTAGAAAAGGGAATCCTCTTACACTGCTGGTGGGAATGCAAACTAGTTGAGCCATTATGGAGAACAGTGTGGAGATTCCTTAAAAAAGTGGAAATAGAACTGCCATATGACCCAGCAATCCCACTGCTGGGCATACACACTGAGGAAATCAGAATTGAAAGAAACATATGTACCCCAATGTTCATAGCAGCACTGTTTACAATAGCTAGGACATGGAAGCAACCTAGATGTCCATCAGCAGATGAATGGATGAAAAAGCTCTGGTATATATACACAATGAAATATTACTCAGCTATTAAAAAGAACACATTTGATTTGGTTCTATTTAGGTGGGTGAAACTAGAGCCTATTAAATAGAATGAAGTGAGTCAGAAAGAAAAACATCAATACAATATATTAACACATATATATGAACTTTAGATAGATGGTAATGATGACTCTATATGCAAGATAGCAAAAGAGGCACAGATGTAAAGAACAGACTTTTGGACTCTGTGGAAGAAGGCGGGTGGTGGGGGAGAAGATTTGAGAGAATAGCATTGAAACATGTATATTACCATATGTGAAATAGATGACCAGTCCAAATTCAATGCATGGAGCAGGGCACTCAAAGATGGTGTACTGGGACAGCCCAGAGGGATGGGATATGGAGGGAGGTGTGACCAGGGTTCAGGATGGGGGGACACCTGTACACCCATGGATGATTCGTGTCAATATATGGCAAAAACCACTGCAATATTGTAAAGTAATTAGTCTGTGATTAATTAATGGAAAAAGAAGTGAATCTGTGGGTTCATATGGTTATTTGCTTAACATCTTGAGAAACTGTCAAAGTTTTCTAAAGTGTTTTCTAAAGTGTCTGCACAGTTATATCTCTCCACTGACAATGTCTGAGTGTTCCAATGTCCATGTCCTCACCAGTGCTTGCCATTGTCTTTTTGATTGTAGCCATTCACTGGGTGGAAAATAGGTATATTCTGGTTTTCATGTGGATTTTTACATGACAAATGTTGAACACATTTTAACATGGTTATTGTCTCTTTCTATCTCTTCTTTGAATAGCTGTCTGTTAAAGTATTTTCCTCATTTTTTAATTATGTTACTTTTCTTTTTAGTTTAGGAGTACTGTTTTTTTTTTAATATTTTGAGTAGAAGTCTTTTAAAATATATGTCTTTTGCAAATGTTTTCTCCTATTCTGTGGCTTGCATTTTTCACCTTTGTGGCAGTATTATTTTAAGCATAGATTTTTGATTTTGATATAATCCATTTTACTTGTTTTACATATGTCGTTTTGTGGTTTTCTTGAGGTATTTAGGAAGGCTTTGCCTAACCTAAGATTACAAATATTTACTTCTGTATTTTTTTTCTAAAAGTTTTATAGTGCTAACTAGTACATACACCAGAGACGGCAATGGCACCCCACTCCAGTAGTCTTGCCTGGAATATCCCATGGATGGAGGAGCCTGGTAGGCTGCAGTCCATGGGGTCGCTAAGAGTCGGACACGACTGAGCGACTTCACTTTCACTTTTCACTTTCATGCATTGGAGAAGGAAATGGCAACCCACCCCAGTGTTCTTGCCTGGAAAATCCCAGGGATGGGGGAGCCTGGTGGGCTGCCGTCTCTGGGGTCCCACAGAGTCGGACATGACTGAAGCAACTTAGCAGCAGCAGCAGCAGCAGATCATATACTCCACTGTTGATTTTTGAGTTAGCTTTTGTGTATTATGTAAAGAAGAGGGCCACTTATATTCTTTGACCTGTTTGGTATTCAATTATTCCAGCAAGATCTGTTTAAAATATTATCCTTTCTCTATTAAAATTTCCTGGTCTCTTTGTCAAAATCAATTGACCAAAGATGTATGGGTTTATATCTGGACTCACAGTGTAACTCCATCGATCTGTATGTTAATCTGTATGCCAACTCCACACTGACTTGATAACTCTTGTTTGTAGCAAGTTTTGAAATTGAGGAGAATGAATTCTGCAATTTCATTATTATTTCTTAAGATGATTTTGTGCCTTGTGTTTCTTGCAATTATGAATGAATTTCCAGATAAATCTGTAATTTTATGAAAAAAAGGCTAGGATTTTTTTTTATAAGCATTTTATTCAGCTGGTAGGTTAGTTTAAAAAGTATTGCTATCATAACAGTATCAAGTCTTCTACAATAGACATGGTATGTCTTTTCATTTATTTATATCTTATATCTTTAATTTCTTTTAGCAATGTTTACAGATTATAGTGTATAAGTCTTACACTGTTAAATTTATTATAAATTTATTCCTATATATTTTATTGATTTTATTATATTATAAATGGAGTTGTTTTCTTAATTATTTTAATTTTTAATTGTTAGTGTGTAGAAATAAAATCAATTTTTGTATATTGATCTCAATATAGGCATATAAGATTTTTTTTTAAAGTGGAGGATAATTGCTTTCAATATTGTATTGGTTTTTGCCATACATTAACATGAATCAGCCATAAATATACATATATCCTCTCCTTCTTGAACCTCTCCCCTACTTCCCACCCCATTCCTTTAGGTTTTCCAACATAGTCTATGTGTTTCTTACTTGAAGTCTGTTACATTGCTTTTCATCTGTTCAAAGAACATAAAGAGCTATTTTCTAAGTGACCATAGTATATCTTAATTATTCAAGCCTGCAGATACTGAAAACAAACAGTATAATGTAACAATACAAGTTGAAACATTTAGTAAACATGTTTGTGTGAAACAGACTATGTAGACTGCCATAGAGAACAAAATATATAAGGAACTGTTCACTTATCTACATTACCTACACAGTTGGGCAAGCTGAACGAGATTTATTTGTAATGAAAATTCAATAAATGCCTTTATTTGCCTATATCTTCAGTTTTTGTGCTAAACCCTAACCTTTTAGTCCCTGTCTCATCCTGGAACAATGTAATTCCTCACTGTAAGAACCAAAAATTCTCAAATTGCTAAAAAAAAAAAAAAGCATTGCCTCAAAATCTGATAATCTTTTCTTAATTTACTAACAACCCTGCTGCTTATGTAGACCTGCTCATGTCTTCCTGATCTGCCAAACTTTTGAACTCAATTTGCCTGTATTCCAGACACAGGACCTATGAGTTAGGGGGACAAGAAAAGCCAATTTTCATCCATTCCCTAGTAAGATAGGGGGCATCTCTTTGGCTTTATGAATAGGTGGGCTGTATTTAATCTGTACAGGATTTCTGTCTGGGAGCATGCCTGTCCTGGGATCTCAGAGCTCACTCTGCTCCACCCTGCCCTGTCCAGTGTCCAGTTCATTCCTTGATTACCTCATCATTAGCCAAATCTCCCATCTCTTTCTAAATCTCTTGCCTTAAATTGACTACATGTCTTGCTGCTTCTAATATCTCCTGATTCTAATAATTTAAATGCTTAAAACCATCCCCAAACTCTATCAGCCATTCAATATATTCTCAAACTCTTAACTTTGTGCATGTGTGTGCTCAGTTGTGTCCACTCTTTGTGACTGCATGGACTGAAGCCCACCAGTCTCCTCTGCCCATGGAATTTTCCAGGCAAGAATAATAGAACAAGCTCCCATTTCCTTCTCCCGAGAATCTTCCCAGCCAAGCAATCAAACCCATCTCTCTTGCATCTCCTGCATTGCAGGTGGATTCTTTACCACTGAACCACCTGGGAAGTCCTTTTAATTTTGGATTTACTGAAACATATACTTAATTATTTAATGTTCTCCTTTATGACATTTTCCAATATTGTCCAGTTCTCCAACACTGAAAATGTACATTCTGTGAAAGTAGTTTCTAGATATTTTTAGCAGATTGATTATATTTAAAAGTAATTTATTGTTTTTTTCCACCTTTCATACCTAACTGACAAAATCAAAATAAGGCCACTAAATATGAAAAATTACTGAAGCACAAAATAAGAGTATATTAAAATTTAGTGATGGCCAGTAAAGAGTATTGCATATGCAATTCATGATTTTCCATATGTTATGGTATATTCATCAAAGAGTGTGTAAAATTAAATAAAAGATTTGAAGTGATAGTTAATCAAGACCTTACCTTGCAAGACCTGACCTTTCATCATTCTTTTAAAAATGAAAGCTAATATTAAGAAATATTGAGAGAGAAAACCTAGGAAATAAGAATCTAAAGTTGATACCAAAAGCTGTCAGGCACTAAACTATGATTAAATATATTTGGTCAAGCGCTGTTTTATTAGCTGTATTACAAGGGAGGTGACATACTGAAAATCTTTAACATTGGTTTCCTGTCAGTAGTGAAAAATCTTACATTAACGTGAAATCTTCCTCTCCACTCCAAGAATTATTTATCATATGAAGTAGATTGATGTTAGTGACCAGATGACCGGTAAAGTAGATTGATTTTGACAGAAAACTGCCTGGATTAAAAAATGAGTCAGATAGGAAGATGAATTGGCAACTGGACTAGAACCTGATTAGAAACATTGCTGATGTTTAGGAAGATGTAGCATGGAGACCTTTCAGGATTTCCCTCTAATTCAGAGAAGTCCAAGATCAAGGTGTCAGCAGATTCAGTATCGGTTGAGAGCCTGTTTCTTGTTTCAGAGGAGTGGTCTTTGTGCTGTGTCTTTACATGGTTCAAGAGGGGAAGGAGCTGCCTGGGGTCTCTTTAGTTAAGTGACATGTGACATGTGTCTGACTCTGCGACCTCATGGATTGCAGTCCTCAAGGCTTCTCTGCCCATGGGATTCCCCAAGCAAGAATACTGGAGTGAGTTGTGAGTTCTTTCTCCACGGGATCTTCCTGACCTAGGGATCAAACTCCTGTCTCTTGTATCTCCTGTGTTGGCAGGTGTTTTTTTTTTTTTTTTACCACTGCACCATCTTTAATTAGGTACTAATTCCATTCACCTTCATGACCTAGTAACCTCCCAAGAACCCCAGGTCCAAATAGCATCACCTTGAAGACTAAGTTTTAACACATGATTTTTGGGGGACACATTCAGTCCATTGAAAATGGATAGTATTACACACACCTGTGTGTTTACTGGATACTCTAGCACATATGTATCTATTAGTTTAGTCAGGGCTGCCATAACAAAATGTTATGACTGAGTGCCTTAAATAAATGAAATTAATTTCTTACAGTTCTGGAGCATGTGAAGTTTACGGTCTGGGTTTTTATATGGTCTAGTTGTGGGGAGAGCTCTCTCTCTCTGGTGTATGGTGCTCTGCCTGCTCTCTGTGTCCTCACATGGACAGAGAGAGAGCAAGCTTCCTGGTCTCTAATTAGGAACATTAATTGCATCATGACAGCCCCACTCTCATGATCTCATCTAAGCCTAATTAACTCTCAAAGGTCCATCTCCAAATGCCTTGCCTTGCCTTGGGGGTTAGGGCTTCATCATATGAATTTAGATCTATAGCTATATGACTCGTGTGTGTGTGTGTGTGTTTAGATTCATACATAAATGCTACCCCATGCCCAAGGCCAGGGGCAGCAGCCAGGAGGAGCGACCCCAAACCCAAGGTCAGGTGCGGCGGCTGATAGGAGCAACCCCATGTCCAAGGAGCAGTCGCTGCATGGGCACAGGAGGGCCAAGAGGAGCTACTCCACGTTCAAGGTCAGGAGGGGAGTCCATGAGGAGATACACTTCATCCAAGGTAAGGAGCAGTGGCTGTGCTTTGCTGGAGCAGCCGTTAAGAGATACCCCATGTCCAAAGTAAGAGAAACCCAAGTAAGATGGTAGGTGTTGTGAGAGGGCATAAGAGGGCAGTCACACTAAAAACATAATCACAGAAAACTAGTCAATCTAATCACACTAGGACCACAGACTTGTCTAACTCAATGAAACTAAGCCATGCCATGTGGGGCCACCCAAGATGGGCGGGTCATGGTGGAGAGGTCTGACGGAATGTGGTCCACTGGAGAAGGGAATGGCAAACCACTTCAGTATTCTTGCCTTGAGAACAGTATGAAAAGGCAAAATGATAGGATAATGAAAGAGGAACTCCCTAGGTTGGTAGGGGGCCAATATGCAACTGGAGATCAGTGGAGAAATAACTCCAGAAAGAATGAAGGGATGCAGCCAAAGCAAACAAATACCCAGCTGTGGATGTGACTGGTGATAGAAGCAAGATCCAATGCTGTAAAGAGCAATATTGCATAGGAACATAGAATGTTAGGTATATGAATCAAGGCAAATTGAAAGTGGTCAAACGAGATGGCAAGAGTGAACGTCAACATTCTAGGAATCAGAGAATTAAAATGGACTGGAATGGGTGAATTTAACTCAGATGACCATTATATCTACTACTGTGGGCAGGAATCCCTTAGAAGACATGGAGTAGCCATCACGGTCAACAAGAGTCCGAAATGCAGTACTTGGATGCAATCTCAAAAATAACAGAATGATCTCCGTTCGTTTCCAAGGCAAACCATTCAATATCAAGGTAATTTAAGCCTATGCCCCAACCAGTAATGCTGAAGAAGCTGAAGTTGAACGGTTCTATGAAGACCTACATGACCGTTTAGAAGTAACACCCCCAAAAGATGTCCATTTCATTAGAGCAGACTGAAATGCAAAAGTAGGAAGTCAGAAAACAGCTGGAGTAACAGGAAAATCTGGCCTTGGAATAAAGAATGAAGCATAGCAAAGACTAATAGAGTTTTGCCAAGAGAATCCACTGGTCATAGCAAACACCCTCTTCCAACAACACAAGAGAAGACTCTACACATGGACATCACCAGATGGTCAACACTGAAATCAGATTGATTATATTCTTTGTAGCCAAAGATGGAGAAGCTCTATACAGTCAGAAAAACAAGATCAGGAGCTGACTGTGGTTCAGATCATGAACATCTTACTGCCAAATTCAGACTTAAATTGAAGAAAGTAGGGAAAATCACTAGACCATTCAGATATGACCTAAATCAAATACCTTATGATCATACAGTGGAAGTGAAAATAGATTTAAGGGCCTAGATCTGATAGATAGAGTGCCTGATGAACTATGGAATGAGGTTCGTGACATTGTACAGGAGACAGGGATCAAGACCATCCCCATGGAAAAGAAATGCAAAAAAGCAAAATGGCTGTCTGGGGAGGCCTTACAAATAGCTGTGAAATGAAGAGAAGCGAAAAGCAAAGGAGAAAAGGAAAGATATAAGCATCTGAATGCAGAGTTCCAAAGAATAGCAAGAAGAGATAAGAAAGCCTTCTTCAGTGATCAATGCAAAAAAAATAGAGGAAAATAATAGAATGGAAAAGACTAGAGATCTCTTCAAGAAAATTAGAGATACCAAGGGAATATTTCATGCAAAGATGGGCTCGATAAAGGACAGCAATGGTATGGACCTAACAGAAGCAGAAGATATTAAGAAGAGGTGGCAAGAATACAAAGAAGAACTGTACAAAAAAGATCTTCATGACCAAGATAATCATGATGGTGTGATCACTCACCTAGAGACAGACATCCTGGAATGTGAAGCCAAGTGGGCCTTAGAAAGCATCACTACAAACAAAGCTAGTGGAGGTGATGAAATTCCAGCTGAGCTCTTTCAAATCCTGAAAGATGATAGTGTGAAAGTGCTGCACTCAATATGCCAGCAAGTTTGGCAAACTCAGCAGTGGCCACAGGACTGGAAAAGGTGTTTTCATTCCAATCCCAAAGAAAGGCAATGCCAAAGAATGCTCAAACTACCACACAATTGCACTCATCTTACACACTAGTAAAGTAATGCTCAAAATTCTCCAAGCCAGCCTTCAGCAATACGTGAACCGTGAACTTTGTTCAAGCTGGTTTTAGAAAAGGCAGAGGAACCAGAGATCAAATTGCCAGCATCCACTGGATCACTGAAAAAGCAAGAAGTTCCAGAAAAACATCTATTTCTGCTTTATTGACTATGCCAAAGCCTTTGACTGTGTACATCACAATAAACTGGAAAATTCTGAAAGAGATGGGAATACCAGACCACCTGACCTGCCTCGTGAGAAACCTATATGCAGGTCAGGAGGCAACAGTTAGAACTGGATATGGAACAATATACTGGTTCCAAATAGGAAAAGAAGTACGTCAAGGCTGTATATTTTCACCCCATTTATTTAACTTATATGCAGTGTACATCATGAGAAATACTGGGCTAGAGGAAGCACAAACTGGAATCAAGATTGCTGGGAGAAATATCAATAACTTCAGATATGCAGATAATACCACCCTTATGGCTGAAAGTGAAGAGGAACTAAAGAGCCTCTTGATTAAAGTGAAAGAGGAGAGTGAAAAGGTTGGCTTAAAGTTCAACATTCAGAAAACTAAAATCAAGGTATCTTGTCCCATCACTTCATGGGAAATAGATGGGGAAACAGTGGAAACAGTGTCAGACTTTATTTTTCTGGGCTCCAAAATCACTGCATATGGTGATTGCAGCCATGAAATTAAAAGACACTTACTCCTTGGAAGGACAGTTATGAACAACCTAGATAGCATATTCAAAAACAGAGACATTACTTTGTCAACACATGTCCGTCTAGTCAAGGCTATGGTTTTTTCAGTGATCATGTATGGATGTGAGAGTTGGACTGTGAAGAAAGCTGAGTGCTAAAGAATTGATGCTTTTGAACTGTGGTGTTGGAGAAGACTCTTGAGAGTCCCTTGGACTGCAAGGAGATCCAATCAGTCCGTTCTAAAGGAGAGCAATCCTGGGTGTTCTTTGGAAGGACTGATGCTAAAGCTGAAACTCCAATACTTTAGCCACCTCATGTGAAGAGCTGACTCATTGGAAAAGACTCTGATGCTGGGCAGGATTGGGGCCAGGAGCAGAAGGGGACGACAGTGCATAAGATGGTTGGATGGCATCACTGCCTCAATGAACATGAGCTTGTGTGGTCTCTGGGAGCTGGTGATGGACAGCGATGCCTGGCATGCTGCAATTCATTGGGTCGCAGAGTCAGACACCACTGAGTGACTGAACTGAACAGAACTGAACTGATAAATCACATATGTGCATATATAATACAAAGTTTAATTGTGTCCCATCTTCAAAGTTGGCCTGAATATCTCTAATTTAGAACAGAAATTATCTCCTCCAGTAGATAGAGGGGAAAATGCATTCTTTTAGACTTTAATTTCTTCTTAAGTGTAACAGTGATATTTTCAGACAACTGATTTTGTTTGTTGTTTATTACCTTTTGGGATTTAGGCCTATGG
This sequence comes from Oryx dammah, assembly GCF_014754425.2. NCBI lineage: Eukaryota > Metazoa > Chordata > Mammalia > Artiodactyla > Bovidae > Oryx > Oryx dammah. The sequence continues at coordinate 3,317,275 of NW_024070185.1, forward strand.
TAGCACCACTTTGGTGGTCCCAGGTGGTGCAGTATTAAAGAATCCACCTCAGAGATGCAGGTTGTATCCCTGGGTGGGTAAGATTCTTTGAAGGAGAAAATGGCAACCCAATCCAGTATTCTTGCCTGAAGAATCCCATGGACAGAGGAACCTGATGGGCTACAGTCCATAGAGTTGTAAAAAGTCAGATACAACTGAGAGTGCACACATATAGACAAACACTATAGCTTTGGGCTGAGGAATTTAAACCACTTCTATCAACTTATTTTATAAGTGGAAAAAGTTAGAAATAAGCTGTGTTTCCTTGTGTGTGTGTGTGTGTGAAATTTTCTTTCTTTCAAAGCCTTTTGAAATATGGTAGTTTGCTTAAAATGACCTTTCCATTTCCTCAAAGACAGAAACATTTTTCATGGTTACTAGGGTGATAGTAAGAACTAGAGGAAGAAAATTCTGGTTTGATTTCTGTCAGAATAAAGGGTGTTTCAGGTTGGAAAGGAAATTAAGAAAGCACTTTTTCTGTGCTGCAATCAAATTAGGTTCATGTTCAAAACTGCAGTCCTTTCTTAACTATTTGCAGAATACAGTTATATAGAAGTGACTTCATATAAATTATTTTCCTTACATCTAGACTATTAATTGTTTGCCTTTTTAAAGTGTTTCATACTTCACTTCTAGATGCAGGTTTTTGTCAGAGTGATGAAGACACTGTCTGTCTTAGGTAGTCTGAAATGTGAATGATGAGCTCCAATAAATACATCCATGGTTCCAGCAGGCTTGGGAGTATGTTGGCTGCTTCACTGCAGTATCTCCCAGCAATTTTCTAGTTGTACTATCTCAGTGAAGTTAGACCCCTCTTCAAAGTGTGGGTTACATGTGTATCAGCAGACTTGTTAAAGCTCAGAGAGAGATGACAGCTGCCAACCCTGCTAAGTATAGATTTGATTTTCATTACCAGTAGGTGAACTGCTCCGTGGGTCTCTTATTAAGGCCAGTCTGATTCAATAGCCTGAAACCTCCTTGAAACCAGTCTGCTTTCTTGCTTTTTAAAATTTCAATTGCTTGTTAACCAGGTAAATGCCATAAGCAGACTTTTGTCCAGGGGAAGATAGCAGACTGTCATCTTGATATTTCCCATGTAATAATTCCAGGACATTTTCAAATTGAAATTGTGCTCTAATAATTGTTTTTGGATTTTTCTGGATTATTTAGGTCATTTATGGATTAATTCCTAATAATTCAGAAACATTAAAAGAAATTGCAAGTGATGCTTCCCCAATCTATTTCCTTTCTTAATACATTATTTCTGGTTTGATATTCTTAAGTCCCATAGCCTTTTGTCATAAAAAAGATTCTCTTCTACTCCTAAAATCTTACTATTTTTTTGAGACTAAGATTTAATAGGGGCAAAGGGAAGCTCAGAGTTTGGAAAGTCTTTGGGCAATAGCATGGAAACAGGATGGAAAACAGCAGGACACATGGAGAGCAGGAAAGTGCAGAATACAGAGCTTATTATGATAATTTTTATTATGTAAATATGACACTCATGTTCTTTTTGACTTAAATTTGGTTTCCCTTTCCTTCATGTCAGCCTAAGAGATGAGATTCAGCTCATTAGTGAATGAAGGAATTTGCCATGAGGAAAGGAGAGAGAGGAATTAAGGAAGAAATTTAAAAAAAAAAATTTTTTTATTCAGTTCTCTCACTTAAATTGAAGTACTTTTAAACATCTCTGTAGATAGAAACATCTTATTCTTCCAGCCAGCCATGCTCTGACTACAATAAATGCCTCAAGAAATATAAGAAACCTTCTTCTGATTACTAAGAGAAACTTTTCCACCTTGTCTTACTGGCAAAGAGAAAATGTTGAGTCTTAGGGCATTTTGCAGTTCCAATCTATTGTTTATTTATTTACTTATTTTTTTTCTGAAGTAATTCTAAAAACTGTAGTGATTCAATCTAGGCTTTGCTGTCCTTCATTTTATCATGTGTTGCATATATTTTGGGGCTTCCCTGAATGGCTCAGTGGGTAAAGAATCTGCCTGCAATGCAATAGACACAGGAGATGTGTATTCAATCCCTGGGTCAGGTGAGCCAATGGAGGAGGAAAACGGCAAACCCACTCTAGTATTCTTGCTTGAAAAATCCCATCAACAGAGGAGCCTGATGGGCTATAGTCCAAAGGGTCACAAAAAATCAAAAATAACTGTGCAGCATGACACATTTTTAAAGCACTGAGGGAAAAAAGGAGGATTCCAGGTATGTGGTGAGGAGAACTAGACTTCATGTAGAGAAATAACATTAATTTATTGTTTACAGAGCACATATTTTAGAGTAAGACAAAATTGGAATCAAATTCCTCACTAATTCCTCATAATCTTGGAAAGAGAGCTTAAATAAAATTATTGATACTTAATAGTGATGCTGAAAATTAAAAAAAAAATGCCATGTAAAACTGTTGCTATTGTATAGTTGCTAAGTTGTGTCTGACTCTTAAGACATCATGAACTATAGCCAGCCAGTCTCCTCTGTCCATGGAGTTTCCCAGGCAAGAATACTGGAGTGATTGCCATTTCCTTCAGAGGATCTTTCTGACCCAGGGATTGAACCCATGTCTGAATTGACAGGTGGATTATTTACCACTAAGCAGGGAAGCATAATACTGTGGTGGTGGTGGTTTGATCACCAAGTTATGTCTGATTCTTGCAACCTCATGGACTCTAGCCTGCCAGACTCCTCTGTTCATGGGATTCTCAACAACACTGGAGTGGGTTGCCATTTCCTTCTCCAATACAATACTGTGATAAAGACTAAGTAAGATAATTTCACTAATACTGAATTTTAGCTTCCAGTTACTGTCATGATTTTAGGTACATTTTTTCCTTAAGCTTTCAGCTCATTTGAAATATGACATTTTGTGGATGTGATGCAGGAAAAAAAAAATTTATATATAAGGAGCTGTTTAAATTGAAATGTTTATTCTACCTGATTTTGACTGAAAGAAAAAAAAAAGGTTATTTTAAAGGAGTTGAATGTTTTATTTTTCCTAAAGAATGACATAAAGTGAAAAATTACACTTCGTTCTACCTTTGAATCTTTCAGCATCCCTGCCCCTCTGAAATCACATTGATTGTTTTTACAGCTACAGTCACAATGCAGTGTGACTCAGGTAAATACAGATTATTTGTAATAGTCATATTCAAGAAGAGTTCTGAGAGTAAGCATCAGCTTTTCCACTAAATTTTGGATACTTTCATGTTCATAAGCTTTTAATAGGTAATATTATGGTAACATTCTTATCTGGAATATCCCAATGACAGAGTGGCCTGGCAGGCTACAGTCCATAGGGGTCACAAAAGAGTTGGATACAAGTTAGTGACTAAACAACAATCAAGAATCAAGTAGCATCTTCGCAAATTATTACCAACATCCCCCAGTTATGCCTTCATTTTCTTAGGTTTCACTTCAGATAGTATCTTTTTCTGTACTTGGGTAATATGAAAGTACTTTATGCTCTCATATTTACTAAGCATATCCTGTATTTTGAGGACTGTCAGTTGGGGCTGCTATATTAATTTCCACCAATTAGATTCTTTTTTGAACACAGAGAAGTTCTCAGGGTTAGGTGAACATTCTTGAATTAAAATTGTAAAAGAATAGTTTGAAGAGTGAAATTTTACAAATAAGAAAATCTGTTCATATTAGGAATGCTGTGCTCTGCTAAGTCATTTAGTCAGGTCTGCCTCTTTGTGACCGTTTGGACTGTAGCCCACGAGGCTCCTCCATCCATGGGATTTTCCAGGGGAGAATACTAGAGTGGGCCGTCATGCCCTCCTCTAAATGGTCTTCCAAACCCGGGGATCCCACTTGAGTCTCTTAAGTCTCCTGCATTGACAGGTGGGTCCTTTACCATTAGTTCCACCTGTGTAGCCCCATATTATGGATATCTACAGTCAAAGAAAGTATTAGAGTCATAGCATAAAAATTCTGTCGTGCTGAAAAGATGTTAGCAAGACAGTAATGCCAGGTGCCCAGTGCAATTTGAGGACTTTTTTCAGAAAAGAACACACTCTTATAGAATAATTTGAGGACAGAAGGGACAAAGTAAATTTATTTTACAGTTTTTTTTTTCTTTTCACTTGTCATGTATCATTGAAAGTTTAAATGTATCTTTACACAGTAAAAGCTATGAAGGATAATTCAATAGATGTAGTGGAGTTATAAAATATTTTAAAATATTAACAGTTCAGAGAACTCATTTAAACAACAGGATCCATGAAATAGTAAATAACATAAAGAAACAGTATTGTTTGAAAGGTGATGAAATGTTTTATTAGTTTAAAATTAAATTCCATTTAAATTAAATATCCTTTTTATTTCTTTGTCCCACCCCACCACCCTTTGGCATCTGAAAAATCCCTCTGTGATTGGATTACAAAGTTCAAGGAAGTCCAGGAAAGGAGCATTAAAAAGTAGCTAAGTAAAAGCCTGTTGAATTTTTGAAAAGTTGCAAGATACATGAAACAAAAATAGCTAGTCAAATACTCTTTAAAAATATCATAAAAGTATCATAAGATCATAAAACATGAGGAAAGGTTGAGGATCTGGTATTGTTTGATTTATTTCCAATTTTGAAATAATCATTCTTTCAATAAACCTATCACAAGCTGTCCTTTTTTTATGGGGCTGTATTTGATTTACTAATGTTTTGTTCAGAATGTTTGCATTTGCAGTCATAAGTATATTTGTATGTCACTTTTTTAATATATCTACATATAATATTGTGTATCTAAATACAGATTCTCCTCCTACCTGTATTGACATGTTGCTTGGCTTCTGAAAATGAATGGGAAGGTATTCCCTTGTTGTTTCTGAAAGGACATTGTACACTGTTACTATTACTTCTTCCACAATATTACAGAGAACTCACCTGTGAAAATGGTAGAGTTTTCTATATGAAGAATTTTTAACTATTATTTCAATCTCTTGGAAAATATAAGGCTATTCCTAAGGCTATGTCTTTTCTATTAATATATCCTTTGGGGTTAGCTTTGATAAATTGTATTTTTCAGGAATTTTTTATATGATCTTACTTGTCCCATTTAATTGCAAAATATCTCTTCACCAACCTGGGCACTCTCTGAACCCCATGTGTGTGTGTGTGTTCAGCCACTCAGTCGTGTCTGAACCTTTGACTCCACAGACTGCAGCATGCCAGGCCTCCCTGTCCATCACCAACTCCTGGAGTTTACTCAGACTCATGGCCATTGAGTGGGTGTTGCCATCTCATCCTCTGTCTTCTCCTTCTCCTCATGCCTTCAATCCCTCCCAGCATCAGGGTCTTTTCAAACAGGTCAGCTCTTCATACCAGGTGGCTAAGTATTGGAGTTTCAGCTTCAACATCAGTTCTTCCAATGAATATTCACAACTGATTTCCTTTAGGATGGACTGGTTAGATCTCCTTGCAGTCCAAGGGACTCTCAAGAGTCTTCTCCAACACCACAGGTCAAAAGCATCAATTCTTCAGTGGTCAGCTTTCTTTATAGTCCAAATCTCACATCCATACGTGACTACTGGAAAAACCATAACTTTGACTAGATGGACCTTTTTTGGCAAAGCAATGTCTCTGCTTTTTAATATGCTGTCTATGTTGGTCATAATTTTCCTTCCAAGGAGTAAGCATCTTTTAATTTCCTGGCTGCAGTCACCATCTGCAGTGATTTTGGAGCCCCCCAAAATAAAGTCTCTCACTGTTTCCACTGTTTCCCCATCTAGTTGTCATGAGGTGATGGGACCAGATGTCATTAACTTAGTTTCCTGAATTTTGAGTTTTAAGCCAACTTTTCCACTAACCTCTTTCACTTTCAAGAGGCTCTTTACTTCTTCATTTTCTGTCATAAGGTTGGTGTCATCTGCATATCTGAGGTTATTGATATTTCTCCCAGCAATCTTGATTTCAGCTTGTGCTTCATCCAGCCCAACATATTTCATAATGTACTCTGTATATAAGTTAAATAAATAGGGTGACGATATACAGCTTTAACATACTCCTTTTCCTACTTGGAAGCAGTGTGTTGTTCCATGTCCAGTTCTCACTGTTGCTTCTTGACCTGCATACAGATTTCCCAGGTTAGGTGTCTGGTATTCCTATCTCTTTATTAACTTTCCACAGTTTGTTGTGATCCACAAAGTCAAAGGCTTTGGCATGGTCAGTAAAGCAGAAGTAGATATTTTTTTCTGGAATTCTCTTCTTTTTCACTGATCCAGTAGATATTGGCAATTTGAACTCTGGTTCCTCTGCCTTTTCTAAATCCAGCTTGAACAACTGGATGTTCATAGTTCATGAACTGATGAAGCCTGGCTTGGAGAATTTTAAGCATTACTTAACTAGCATGTGAGATGAGTGCAATTGTGTGGTAGTCTGAGCATTGTTTGGCATTACCTTTTTCAGGATTGGAATGAAAACTGACCTTTTCCAATCCTCTGGCCACTGCTGAGTTTTCCAAATTTGCTGAGATATTGAGTGCACCACTTTCACAGCATCATCTTTTAGGATTTGTAATGGGTCAACTGAAATTTCATCACCTCCACTAGCTTTATTTGTAGTGATGCTTCCTAAGGACCACTTGATTTTGCACTCCAAGATGTCTGGCTCTAGGTGAGTGATCACACCATCATGATTATTTGGTCTTGAAGATATTTTTTGTATAGTTCTTCTGTGTATTCTTGCCACCTCTTCTTAGTATCTTCTGCTTCTGTTAGATCCATACAATTTCTGTCCTGTATCAAGTCCATCTTTGCATGAAATGTTCCCTTGGTATCTCTAATTTTCTTGAAGAGATCTCTAGTCTTTCCCATTCTGTTGTTTTCCTCTATTTCTTTGCATTGATCACTGAGGAAGGCTTTCTTATCTCTCCTTGCTATTCTTTGGAACTCTGCATTCAAATGGGTATATCTTTCCTTTTCTCCTTTGCCTTTCACTTCTCTCTCTCTCTTTTTTAATTTATTCTCTTTCTTAAGTGTTTCAGCCATGGCCATATGTAACATCTTTTAGCTGGCTCCTGTGCCCTTTGACATTTCCCCATAATTTTTAAAAGCACTTCCTTACTTTTTTTTTTTTTTTTTGCATTGCAGGCACTACTGGCTCATTTTGTATATTGCCTGTCTCAGTCCTGAAGTCGGTCATTTCTTCAATAAACCCTAGGTTTTTGTTGTTTACTTTGTTTTGCTTTTATTGGAAAAAAGTGTTAGACTTGGAGATCTGGGTACCGGGTGTGTTAGTTCCTGCTGCACTGTCATTTGTCTACATCATGTTACAATAAGGAAGTATGTGTGCACATCTATATCTATGCATGTACACATGTCACTAAGTATGTCTGGATGTAACTATTTGTATCTATATAGTGCTACTTGTTGGAGAAGGAAATGGCAACCCACTCCAGTATTCTTGCCTGGAAAATCCCATGAGTAGGGGAGCCCGACAGGCTGCAATCCATGGGGTCGAGGAGAGTCGGACATGACTGAGCCACTTCACTTTCACTTTTCACTTTCATGCATTGGAGAAGGAAATGGCAATCCACTCCAGTGTTCTTGCCTGGAGAATCCCAGGGATGGTGGAGACTGGTGGGCTCCCATCTATGGGGTCGCAAAGAGTCGGACACGACTGAAGCGACTTAGCAGTAGCAGCAGCAGGGCTACATGTGAGTTTATTCTGATGGCTATAACTTTGATGTCTATTATATTATATGGATCATTCTAACTGCCTTATCTTGCTTATTTATAAATTCACACCCCACCATTGAAAAAACATGGTTCCCACCATCCATTATACACATTTACTTAATTTTTAAAATTTCACTATATATGTGTATCAGTATTACAATTGTTAGCTTATGGTTTTCCAGTGGTCATGAATGGATGTTAGAGTTGGACTGTGAAGAAAGCTGAGCACCGAAGAATTGATGCTTTTGAACTGTGGTGTTAGAGGAGACTCTTAAGAGTCCCTTGCACTGCAAGGAGATCCAACCAGTCTATTCTAAAGGAGATCAGTTCTGGGTGTTCTTTGGAAGGAATGATGCTAAAGCTGAAACTCCAGTACTTTGACCACCTCATGCAAAGAGTTGACTCATTGGAAAAGACTCTGCTGGGAGGGATTGGGGGCAGGAGGAAAAGGGGACGACAGAGGATGAGATGGCTGGATGGCATCACTGCCTCGATGAACATGAGTTTGGGTGAACTCCGGGAGTTGGTGATGGACAGGGAGGCCTGTCATGCTGCAATTCATAGAGTCGCATAGAGTCGGACATGACTGAGAGACTGAAATGAACTGAACTGAACTGAACTGAAACACAAAACAGGGGCTTCCTTGATAGCTCAGTTGGTAAAGAATCTTCCTGCAATGCAAGAGACCCCAGTTCGATTCCTGGATCAGGAAGACCTGCTGGAGAAGGGATAGGCTACCCACTCTATTATTCTTGAGTTCCCCTTGTGGCTCAGCTGATAAATAGTCCACCTGCAATGCAGGAGACCTGGGTTCGATCCCTGGGTTGGGAGGATCCCCTGGAGAAGGGAAAGGCTACCCACTCCAGTATTCTGGCCTGGAGAATTCCATAGACTGTGTAGTCCATGGGGGTCTCAAAGAGTCAGAAACGACTGAGAGACTTTCACTTCACCACAAAACAGATTCCATATATATGTATTAATATATGCTATCTGTTTTTCCCTTTGTGACTTACTTGACACTATGTAACAGACTCTAGGTCCATCCACATCTCTGCAAATGACCCAATTCCATTCCTTTTTATAGCTGAGTAATATTCCATTGTATATATGTACCACATCTTCTTTATCCATTCCTCTGTTGATGGACATTTAGGTTGGTCTCTTTTTCTACTGCATTCTCTGGTTTAACTGAGCATTTTATATGCTTCCATTTTATATTCTCCCTAGTATGTCAGATGTGCATTTCTTGTTTTATTTTGTTGTGTTTTAGTGGTTACCTTAGGGTTTATAATAATGCATAGTGAAGTAATTTATATTTATCTCAAATAACTCTCTTCCACCTCTTCTGTGGTGCAGTTTCCTTATAACAGAGTTAAACATATTGCCATTTGTTAAATTGATTAAGAATAGAAAGAAATACTTTAGTATATCCATTGTTCTCCATTTCCTTATGTAGATGCCTGCTTCTGTCATATATGTGTGTGTATACATATATATAATATATATATGTATGTATGTATATATATACATTTCCTTAGTGAATAACTTAACAATTTTTATACAGCAGGTCTTATGATAAATTCCCTCATATTTAGATTTTCTGATTAAAATGATTGTTATTTTTGAAAAATAATTCCATCTGCTATAGAATTATGCATCAGTGTTTTACATTTCAGTATTTTAAATATTTAATTCAGTTGTCTTCTTCCTTTCATGCTTTCCAATAAGAAGTCTGCCATGTGATTCTTATCTTTGCTCTTTAAAATTAAAGTAAGTTTTTCCTGTGACCTCCTTTATGTATTTATTTGTGTTAGGCTTTCTACAGTTTTAACATGGCATGCCTCAGGGTAGCTTTGGTGGCGTTATTTATTCTATTGTCCTCTGAACTTTCTGGGTTTGTGGTTGGTAGTCTCCTTAATGTGGGAACTTCTTGACCATTAGTGATTTAAATATTTCTTCTATTAATTTATCTTTTACTCTTCCTGATATTGCAAATACACTTAACGTATGCTTCTTGAAATTGCAGTGAAAATCATCAGTTTGTTTGCAGAGAGTTACTTCTTGGACTCTATTGCATGCATGTCAGTTTTAGCACATTATTGACTGGAGATGTATTAACACCACATGCATTAGTTACTGCAAAAATCGCCCAGTCAATAGTGTGTTACATGTGAGGTAATTGCCAGAGATTTTTTATAAATGATGATTTTTCTATATAAGCACCCCATAGTATATCATATGTTTTGAACCTGTGGTTTTGTGGTATATTGTGGGTTTATTTTTCAGAAATGGCAGTTGAGAAAGAAAACTTCAACAGACAAATCAATAAAATAAGATAAAATTAAACAAAGAGATACTGAACATTTTAAACTTTGTCAGTTGTTTATAGATGATACATGGAATATCAAGCACCCCTCCTGTGATATGCAGTATTTGAGAGCCAGTTGTCAACCTCTGAAAGTCTGTCTAGCAATTATGAGAAGTCATCCTAAAAAGGATTTCTTGGGTTTGATTCCTGAGTGGGGAAGATCCCTTGGAGAAGGAAATGGCCACCCACTCCAGTATTCTTGCCTGGAGAATCCCAAGGACAGAAGAGGAGCCTGGCAGGCCACAAGAGTGGGGTCCATTGGGTTACAAGAGTCGGACACAACTTAGCAGATGCTGTTGTCTCATTCCTATTAAACGTTTTTAAAAATACCATCCAGTTTTACATATATGTACATCTTTTCTGTACAAAGCATGTGTGTAGTGTTAGTCATTCAGTCATGCCCAACTCTTTGCAACCACATTGACTGTATCCTGTCAGGCTCCTCTGTCCATGGAATTCTCTAGGTGGGAATAGTGGAGTGGGTTGCCATTTCCTTCTCCAGGGGATCATCCTGACCCAGGGATTGAACCCAGGTGTTCTGCATTGCAGGCAGATTCTTTACCATCTGAGCCACCAGGGAAGCTCACGAAGTGTGTGTAACCCTGTTCATAGAATTGTAGCTGATTTATGAATGATTATTTAGAAATAGTAGGTTTATTTTTCTTCATTTGAAACAATCAGAACATGAATATAACTGTGGAGTGCATGCTGATTTTTTGTTTAAGATTCTGCTTTTGAACTTGTTATAATATTCTTTATGCATGGAAATTGCTGGTATGATCATTGTATCATTTTTAAAGGTTTTTCTTAGATTTGAAACTACAGCTGTTGTTGGTAGAACTTGACAGTCTGAAATTCTATTTTTTCTTCCTTACAATCAGACTATAGCCATAGACCAGAAATACCCAGTTTATCATTGGTTGTAGTGACCAGAACTCTGCAGCTCATGTTCTGATTTCCCCACAGGACCACACGATTGGAAATTGTGTTTTGGGATGGCCTTTTTATTTCCTTACACATAATACTTATGCTACACCTGCTTCAGCTCACCGTTCAAATTCTGCTTCTTGATCCTCAGCCCAGTGGCTGAAGCTTTGCTTTGTTATGTTTAAGCCATGGGGACCATCATATTTCAGTCCTGCATGTGGTCATCCCAGCCCCACCCCCACCCCACTCTGGGGTAAAGGGGACAATTAGCTTGATTCAGAGAGAATACAACATGGCTATTAAATTTTATTTTCATTAAAAAGAAACTGTTCTATTTCCAAGAACAAGAGAAACTCTAAACAAGGAGACTCACAAAAGAGTGCCTGCTATATTGGACGCTATCCTAGTGAACTGCTATAATTTGAAGGGAAAGCCATCGAGTTACAGCACAAGAAGACACAGCAGAAAATAATAGCATCAAGGGATGCTTTGGATCAGTGATAAACAGAAAAAGCTGAGCACAGATGATTTATCTGTCGAAGCGAAGTGTCTGTGTGTGTGAGAGAGAGAGACAGAGAGAGGGAAACAGAGGAGAGAGGCAGGGAGAGAGACAGAGAGAAACAGACTGATAGAGAGAGAGAAGCAGAGATCCAAACACTACAAAAAATCGTGCAATGAGCATTCCCACTCCTGGGCATACACCCAGAGAAAACCATTAATCAAAAAGATACATTCACCCCATGTTCACAACAGCACGATTTACAGTAACCAAGAATGGAAACAACCTGAATATCCATCAACAGAGCACTGGATAAAGAAGATATGGTACATATATACAATGGAATATATACTCAGCCATGCTGCTGCTAAGTTGCTTCAGTCATGTCTGACTCTGTGTGACCCCATAGACGGCAGCCCACCAGGCTCCCGCATCCCTGGGATTCTCTAGGCAAGAATACTGGAGTGGGTTGCCATTTCCTTCTCCAATGCATGAAAGTGAAAAGTCAAAGTGAAGTCGCTCAGTCGTGTCCAACTCTTCACGACCCCATGGACTGCAGCCCACCAGGCTCCTCCATCCATGAGATTTTCCAGGCAAGAGTACTGGAGTGGGGTGTCTTCTACTCAACCATAAAAGGGGGAAAAATTGGGTCATATGTAGAGGTGTGGATGGACATAGAGGCCATCATACAAAATAAATATCATATAAACACATGTATGGGAAACCTGCAAAAAACTAGTACAAATAATGGTATTTTACAAAGCAGAAATAAAGACAGAGACCTAGAGAACAAATGTATGGATACCAAGGGGGGAGGGGTGTGGGATTAACTGGGAGATTGGGATTGACCTGTATATACTATTGATACTATATATAAAAAAGAAAACTAATGAGAACCTATTGTATAGCTCTGGAGAAGGAAATGGCAACCCACTCCAGTACTCTTGCCTGGAAAATCGTACGGACAGAGGAGCCTGGCAGGCTACAGTCCATGAGGTCTCAAGAGTCAGAAACGACTTAGTGACTAAACCACCACTGTATATCTCAGGAAACACAATGCTCTGTGGTGACTTAAATGAAAAGGGAATCCAGAAAAGAGGGGATATTTGTATATGTATAGCTGATTCACTTTGTTGTGCAGTAGAAATTTCCCCAGTGGCTCAGTAGTAAAAGAATCTACTTGTAATGCAGGAGATGACGGAGTCAGTCCCTGGGTCAAGATATCCTGGAGTAGGAAATGTCAACCCACACCAGTATGCTTGCTGGGAAAATTCCATGGACAGAGGAGCTTTGCAGGCTATTTTTCATGGGTCAACAAAGAATCGGACATGACTGAAGCAAATGAGCATGCATGCATGCACAGCAGAAACTAACACAGCATTGTTAAGAAAATATACTTAATACAACTTTTTTTTTAATAAAGAAAATAAAAATAAAAGGAACTCATCTGTGGATATTTTTTTAAAAAGGCCATGCTATAGAGTAAAGTCTAAGTTCAGGAAATCATAGTTTGAGAGAACCAAGAATACCATTTAGAAAAGTTAATCTGTAATTTTTCCTGCTTTGAGGCTTTTGGATACATTATTGTCAAGAGAACAAGGGAATAAGGCTACAGGAGAGGTAATTCAGTTAAGTTCAGTTCAGTCGCTCAGTCGTGTCCAACTCTTTGCGACCCCATGAATTGCAGCACGCCAGGCCTCCCTGTCCATCACCAACTCCCAGAGTTCACTCAGATTCATGTCCATCGAGTTAGTGATGCCATCTAGCCATCTCATCCTCTGTCATCCCCTTCTTCTCCTGCCCCCAATCCCTCCCAGCATCAAAGTCTTTTCCAATGAGTAAACTCTTTGCATGAGGTGGCTGAAGTACTGGAGTTTCAGCTTTAGCATCATTCCTTCCAAAGAAACCCCATGGCTGATCTCCTTCAGAATGGACTGGTTGGATCTCCTTGCAGTCTAAGTAACTCTCAAGAGTCCTCCAACACCACAGTCCAAAAGCACCAATTGTTTGTCGCTCAGCCTTCTTCACAGTCCAACTCTCACATCCATATATGACCACAGGAAAAGCCATAGCCTTGACTAGACCTGCCATATGCCACTAGTGTTACCTGGGAAGCACAATATAATATATAAATATTAATTATTTGGTATATTAATTATTATGGGCATCCCAGGAGGCTCAGTGGTAAAGAATTTGCCTATCAATACAGGAGATACAGATTTAGTCCCTAGGTGGGGAAGATCCCTGGTCAAGGAGGTGGCAACTCACTCCAGTATTCTTGCCTAGAGAATTCCATGGACAGAGGAGCCTGGTGGGCTGCAGTCTATGAGATCACAAAAATGGCAGACATGATTTGGTGACTAAACAACAACAATATTAATTATTATAGGAAAACAACATATCTTGCTTATATATTATCTGTAAGAATGAATGATTGGAATTTTTTTAATTTCAGCATAATGTAGTTCAAATATTTCAAATAATCATCATTCTAAAATTCAAGTATAGATTTTCTCAAAAATCTCCTTTACATATTCTGCCTTTTCTCCTAGTTTATCCCCTCTGTGTGTCTCATGGGCTACTTTTAAGCTAAAAGGAAATTCATTATGATGTTTTAAAATTCTTATGTTTTATATTAATAGCCTATCTTACCCAGATGTAAACTTTAAGAAATAATTTAATTCATAACTACTGAACTTGAATAATATTACTTCAGTGGTTCACAGAAACCACAGAACTATCTATAGCATGAAATATTGAAATACTTATAATCATTTTAAAAGTGATGAATTTCTTATTGATTACAGTAATGCATTGAGTTGAGGACATTTTCTTTGTACTCTAAGAAATTCAACATATAATGAAATATAATACTGAGGAAAAGTCATGGAGGAAAACAATTTCTCATTGCAGAATTTCAGGCTGTATTATTATAATCATATGAAATACCGAAAAAGCCCTTCTTCCAGTAATATGATGGTTAATCAATTTCTGGTAACAGGATGGATTAATACTAGCTGCTCCCACTTTTTTTCTCACTTGGATCTGGCTGAACCAAGTGAGTTTTAAGCACTCTGGTTTTAAGCACTCAGGATTCATTTTCTCTAATTTAAAAAGTGATCTGAGTATATTGGTTTGCCCTTCTCATTCGTAGAGTACGTCTGTGGTCTGCTTAGAAGACAGCCTGCCAACAAAGTTCCAGGATTATTCTTTATACCCCAGAGCACTGGGCCTTTCTTTAGCTCAGATGATCTATTGAATTGCTATATGCGGTATTACATTTTAATGAAAACCTGGGATTGGACATGTGAGCGCCTCTAATTCTAAGAGCTTTCTGTCTGGGACTTGAAGGAAAGCTTATGAGAAGAGCTGGAGTGTAAACTTACAACCGCAATTTATTGCTTCCAGCCCCCATGTCCCTTAGTTATACTTAGTTCTCTGAGATGCCACCTTGGAAGTAGCTGCCTGCACCTTCCAGACTTTCATGCCTTCACCATCCCCCTTTCCTTTCCTATTTGGAGACACAGGAAAAACTCAGATAGGCTTAAGTGGTGTCCATAATCTGATAGCAACATTGATGTATGAAATAAATAAAACATATATTGGGGTTTCCCAGGTAACACAGTGGTAAAGAACCCACTTGCCAAAGCAAGAGACATGGGTTGATACCTGGGTGGGGAAGAAGCCCTGCAGAAGAAATGGAAACCCACACCAGCATTCTTGCCTGGAATATCCCATGGAGGAGGCTGGCAAGCTACAGTCCATGGGGTTGCAAAGAGTCGGACACAACTGAGCAACTAACATTTCACTTTCACTTTCTTCAAGTCTTTATGAATAATGGACTAAACTAATAAATTAGGTATCAGTGAGATGAGTAGTAGAGTTTAAAGTATCCATCATTAAAGGACATTTGTGTTTTAATGTCACAAAGTTTCTTGAACATTAATGTAATCCTTGTGTATATTTTGCTTAATTTTAAACTTTTCATACTGTATTGAGGTATAGCTGATCAACAGTGCTGTGATAGTTTCAGATGAATGACTAAGGAACTCAGCCATATGCATTCATTCTTCCCCACACTCCCCTCCTATCAAGGCTGCCACATAGTACTGAACAGAATTCCATGGGCAATAGCAATCTCTGTATTTTTTATTCTATATGTTTATATGTGTTAAATGTGTATCTCCTTAAAAGCATAGCATATCATGTTTTACACCAAGTGAAACAAAAGGTTCTGAGACTCTGTCCTGTTGGGCTTTGTCCTATTTCGGTAGGCATCTATTTTTGCTACTTTAGAATCTTTTCTCTGTCTCTCTGTGCTATGTGGTGAAAGTGGCATTTACTTTTGTCCCTCCTTCTGATGGAATTAGATGTTAGAGCCATTTTTCTATTTTTACCCAGTTAAGTATGTCTCTGGGAAACACTTTAATGTGTAGTCTTTACTCAGCAAACTGTGTAGCCATTGCTTTCTGCATCTTGCCCTTTGAGTCAGAAGAATCCTTTTTGAATCTTCTGCACATTAAGGTTGTCTTCTTCCCTGGAGCTCCTCCTGCCTCACAATCTCCTGCTGCTACTGTTTCTTGCCTCCACTGAAGAAGAGGAGGTGCAGAGAGCACAGTATGTCCTGCTTTTGCTCTCAAGGCACAAACAGCTGTTGAGCAGGGCACCCCATGCCCACCATGGAAGGCTCACTGTATGGTGGATTTGCTTATAATACACTCTTCTCTTTGGGACCCTGAGGGATCCAGGTTCATCATTTTCTTATGTGCTATCAAGTCCTTTACTAGAGAATCTTGATTATGGAGTTTGTACAAATATTTTGCCAGTGTGGGGAATTGTATTTATACTAACATCTCTGCTTCTAAACTGCCATAAGCTTTGTTATTACTCCAACAGCTTTGCTACAAGAAGCTGTAGGGCTTTCATTTTGAAGTTAATCTTATTTTAGCCTCAGATGCTCTCAATTAGCTGCTGTCTTTGTTTCATGAGAAACTGCCTTTGATTAGAAGATTTCTTTGTTTACATGATTGCTTAGACCATATTGCTACAGAACAACTAATTTGCTATCCAACTGCTTCTCTCTTAGTTTAGAGATAGATAGAGTATTACAGGGAATTTTTTCCAAGGGTAAATAATTGCAAAGTAAAATATGTCAAACAGTTTATAAGATAGAAGTTTTTATTGTCTACAACTCTTACCTTATACTTTTATTTGAGTTTAAATTAAGTCACTACTTCTTAAAACACACACACACACACACACACACACAACTATTTTTTACAATGTATTATGGTGGCTCAGATGGTAAAGAATCTGCCCTCAAAGCAGGAGACCTGGGTTTCATCCCTAGATTGGAAAGATTCCTGGGAGGAGGGAATGGCTACCCACTCCAGTATTCTGGCCTGGAGAATTTCATGGACAGAGGCTACAGTCCATGGGATCTCAAAGAGTCACACACCACTTAGCGAATAACACTTTCACTTTCATAAGTATATCATTGAGCACTTTAAGGTAAACTATGTTCTGTTATAATGTTTGGGTATTATAAGAAATAACCTATTATATTCAAGCTGTCTTTTCCCCAGCCACTGTAATAGACTGTCCATCAATAATCTTATTTTCTCCTTGAAGATTTTCATGAGCCAAAAGCAATGATCAGAATATAATTTTAAAAATCACAAAATCATAGTTACTGGCATTCAAGTTTATCAAATTTATATTAATTTAGATGGTTTACATTAAATCCATCCTAACCAATGTAAAATAAGCAAAAATAAAATTCCATAAGGGGGGAGAAAAGGGTAGACAAGCCTAAAATATTTATTATTTACCAATGTTTAAGCAAGTGAAAATATAAGAACAGTTAATTATTTCCAGATTACATTTTTATTTTTTTCTTATTAAGTTATAGTTAATCTACAGTGTGTGTTAGTTCCTGGCATACAGCAAAGTGATATATATATATATATATATATATATATATATATATATATATGTGTGTGTGTGTGTGTGTGTGTGTGTGTGTGTGTGTGTGTGTATTGATATACTGTTTTTCAAATTCTTTTCCCTTGTGGGTTATTATAAGATATTGACTATAGTTTCCTATGCTACACAGTAGGTACTTGTTTACCTATTTTATATATAGCAGTGTGTACTTTTTAGTCCCAAACTCGTAATTTCTCTTTCCCCTGCCTCTGCCAGCTATCCAGTTTGGTAACCATAAGTATGTTTTCTATGTCTGTGAGTATGTTTCTGTTTCATAAATTCACTTGCATCATATTTTAGATATCACATATAAATTATATGATATTTGTCTTTACCTGACTTACTGCACTTAATATGATAATCTCTAGGCCTATCCATGTGGCTGCTATGGCATTGTTTTATTCTCTTTTATGGTTGGGTAGTATTTCATTGTATACTACTACTACTGCTAAGTCACTTCAGTCGTGTCCGACTCCATAGATGGCAGCCCACCAGGCTCCCTCATCCCTGGGATTCTCCAGGCAAGAACACTGGAGTGGGTTGTCGTTTCCTTCTCCAAGTATTTCATTGTATAATATGTGTGTATATATACACCACATCTTTTTTATTCATTCCTCTATCCTGGGACATTTATGTCTCTTTCAGGTTTTGTCTTTTGTAAACAGTGCTTCAATCAACATAGGGTTTCATGTATCTTTTTAAATTATAGTTTTCTCTGGGTATATGACCAATAGTGGGATTCCTGGATCATATGGTAACTCTATTTTAAGTTTTTGAAGGAATATCCATACTGTTTCCTATAGTAGCTGTACCAATTAACATTCCCATCAACAGTGTAAGAGAGTTCCTTTTTTTTCCCCCACATCCTTTTCAGCATTTGCTATTTATGGACTTTTTAATGGTGGTCATAATGGCTGGTGTGAAGCGGTACCTATTTGTAGTTTTATTACCTCTAATAATTAGTGATATCAAACATCTTTTCATGTGGTTATTGACCATCTTAGCTCCCAGTGACACTGAGCCAGAAGGGTGAGAGAAATAATTGAGAGTATAAGTTTGTATAACAATAGTTGAGGAAAATATAAGGGAGTGCTATAGGTTTCCACTGAAACATAAAATTCTATGTTCACCCTCCTTTTGATTAAAAATAGCCAATGTAATGTAACTCTTGTTTGAAAATAAATCTGATCTCATTAGTTTTGGCCTCTGTTTACTTAAGTGCAGCACTAGTGGTAATTGACCATGCAGGTTTTTTTAAGTTTGATTGCTGGAACATTTTAAATGAAATCTCAGATTAGACATTTGAAAGCCTCTCAAGTCTGGGAAACCAAGCAAAAACTTATATTAATAATCTTTATCAACATAAATGTAGGGAAAGTTAATATCTCTTATTTGACAACTCTTTTCATGCAACTTAAAATATCAAATAAACCTAATTAACGTTAACATTGTAAAGAGAGATTTACAAGGTGAAAGAACAAATCCTTTAAAGTTTTCAAGGAGCTCTCTGGTAAATTTCAGTTTGAGGACAAGAAGATTCTATTTGGGATTTGACTTGGGGAAGGGAAAGGCAGAATTGTCAAAAATATAAAAATATTTGAACACTTGATTAGGGGGGTCTGCAGATTCAGTTCAGTTCAGTCACTCAGTCGTGTCCGACTCTTTGTGACCCAATGGACCACAGCACGCCAGGCCTCCTTGTCCATCACCAACTCCAAGATCTTGCTCAAACTCATGTCCATCAAGTCAGTGATGCCATCCAAACTCTGTCATCCACTTCTGTTGTCCCCTTCTCCTCCTACCTTCAAACTTTCCCAGCATCAGGGTCTTTTCCAATAAGTCAGTTCTTCACATCAGGTAGCCAAAGTATTGGAGTTTCAGCTTCAGCACCAGTCCTTCCAATGAATATTCAGTGCTGATTTCCTCTAGGATGGACTGGTTGGATCTCCTCGCAGTCCAAGGGACCCTCAAGAATCTTCTCCAACACCACAGTTACAGATTACAGAGCAACAATACATAGGTTTTCTGAAATAATCAAGAACATGATAGAGGTCAACAGAAAGCAAAGGAAACTATTTTGATAAAACACAGAATCATCATTTCCTAGGTAGATTACCCTGGAGAAGGCAATGGCAACCCACTCCAGTATTCTTGCCTGGAAAATCCCATGGGCAGAGGAACCAGGTAGGCTGCAGTCCACGGGGTCGTGAAAAGTCAGACACGACTGAGCGACTTCACTTTCACTTTTCACTTTTATGCATTGGAGAAGGAAATGGCAACCCACTCCAGTGTTCTTGCCTGGAGAATCCCAGGGACAGGGGAGTCTGGTGGGCTGCCGTCTATGGGGTCGCACAGAGTCAGACACGACTGAAGTGACTTAGCAGTAGCAGCAGGTACATTACTCAAAAGATAAAGAAAATACTTTTAGCATCTCTGATTAAGAGCTGACCAATAATCCAGGAAAACTTTGTTTTTGTAGATTTCAAGAAGTACAATTTTGACATTGTCTCACTTCTGAAAACTTATAAATTAATTAATTTAAATTTTAGCCAACTTGACTACATTAGATGTCTTCTATGTAAAACTTTTACAATTTTTTAATATCAAATAAACTTTTTCTCCCTAATGTTTCCTCTCTCTGATTTAAGAACAATTAGGCGTTCTACCTTAGAATAAAATTACATTTTTTTTTTTTTGCTTCTCAAAATGTATGCTATATAGCTTGTATAGTTTTCATGCAAAGTGGTTTCTCTTACTTTTTATGATTTCTAATAATTTCTTTTATATATATTGATGTTGATTTTCAACCACTAATGATTTTTCTTTTACAAATAAATGTGGGAATTAGAAAAATGAGTGTGAATTGTTTGTCATATACCAAGATTTTGGATGAGTAGGCTAGCAAATTTTATAGCTATATCACCTCACACTTCTTAGAGATATTCACAATTTCCTCAGTGCAATTTCTGATGTTTAAAACTCTAGGTTTAAAGGTACCAAAGAGATTTTGAAGACTGCCTTTAGGCAAGCATACTACAATAATAACAGAGTGGGATGACAACACACTCCAGTATTCTAGCCTGAAAAATTCCATGGACAGAGGAGCCTGGTGGGCTACAGTCCACAGGGTTGCATAGAGTTGGACATAACTGAGCACACACACTACAACACCGTACAAAGCTAGCCATTATCTTGTTATCTCCTTGTTAATTATTTTAACTTTATTTAATTAGTAAGCTCAAGTATATATTAAAAAAAAAAAACCTCTTCTCATATTTTACTTAATGTTGACAAAAATTTGTCCATCTCATGGACTTCAAAAAAAATTGTATTGTTTTCTATTTTTTTCTGAGTAGTTTAGAAATATTTAATTTGTATAATTGCTCATTTATCTCTATGCCAATATGAATAGAACTTCTTTAAAATTTTTATAAATTGATTTGTTAATATAATGCAGAGGTAGAAAAAGATCACATTTTACAACTTACTTGCATAAACATACAGATAGATGTGAATAGACATCAGTGTTATTAAAAAAATTTTATGTGTTTATTTATTTAGTGAGTCATTTTTGGCTGCACTGGCTCTTTCTTGCTGTGTGTGGGCTTTCTCTAGTTGTGGAGAGCAGGGGTTTCTCTCTAGTTGTAGTGTGCAGACTTCTCACTGCAGTGGCTTCTCTTATCGTGAAGCATGGGCTTGAGGGTGCATCGCCTTCAGCAGTTGCAGCTCACTGGTTCTTGAGTGCTGGCTCAATAGTTGTGGCATATAGGCTTAGCTGCCTAACAGCATGTGGGATCTTCCTGGAACAGAGAGGAAACTGCCGTCCCTTGCATTGCAAGGTGGACTCTTAACGGCCGGACTACCAGGAAAGCCCATCTTATAGAATTGATGCTTTTGAACTGTGGTGTTGGAGAAGACTCTTGAGAGTCCCTTGGACTGCAAGGAGATCCAACCAGTCCATTCTGAAGGAGATTAACCCTGGGATTTCTTTGGAATGATGCTAAAGCTGAAACTCCAGTTCTTTGGCCACCTCATGAGAAGAGTTGACTCATTGGAAAAGACTCTGATGCTGGGAGGGGTTAGGGGAGGAGGAGAAGGGGACGACCGAGGATGAGATGGCTGGATGGCATCACAGACTCAATGGATGTGAGTCTGAGTGAACTCCGGGAGTTGGTGATGGACAGGGAGGCCTGGCGTGCTGTGATTCATGGGGTCGCAAAGAGTCGAACACGACTGAGTGACTGAACTGACTGACTGACTGACTCTGCATATACATTAAATGATCAGGGTGACAATATACATCCTTGATGTACCCCTTTCCCAATTTGGAACCAATTTGGTAATATGTAAGTAGTATACATATAAACTCATAGATACCAAGAACATAAACAGATTGGTGGTCACCAGAGGCAGGGGGTGGAGATTTGGACAAATGGGTGAATTGTTTTTATTTTTCCCTTAAATAACTTGAAAAGAAAAAGGAGAGAACATCCCCTCTTTCAATCTTACTGTCTTCATCAAATATAAAAGAAATAAATTGTTCTGATATTTGCACAGTGAAGTATTTTATTCACCTTTACAGTTTTTGAGAATCATAACTTTAAATTGAAGCCTCCATTTGAAAAGCACTTCTAAAGTTGCTTAGAAATATAAATTATTCATACTTAAATTGAGTTGAAATGTTATCTGTATGGATATCATGCCTATTTTATGATGCTCTCTGACAAATAGACCCCAGGTAAATTTTAGTGAAGATTTTTGTCATTGCAAGGCATAAGAGAAAATGGGAAAAGAATCTCATTTCCATACATCTTGTCTGTTTACTCAGATCCTGATTCCTATATCCTTAGTTTATATCCTTCTTCATTAATAGCATTATACTCCTGAGGGTTAGTAGGGATTTTATACGCTGAAAAGAATGTAAAGAAAATGATATGATTTTAAGCACCAACAGACAGTTTATGTAAAGAATATTTTATATTTCAGTAGGATTTTTGTGCCTTCAAAATAAGACTCTGATGGAGTGCTAATGGTGTCTTATTGTGAGGTCAAACTTATTTTCAGTTCAGTTGCTTTGTTGTGTCCGACTCTTTGCAAATCATGAACTGCAGCATGCCAGGCCTCCCTGTCCATCACCAACTGCTGGAGTTTACCAAACTCATGTCCATTGAGTCGGTGATGCCATCCAACCATCTCATCCTCTCTTGTCCCCTTCTCCTCCTGCCTTCAATTTTTCCCAGCATTAGGGTCTTTTCCAATGAGTCAGTTCTTCACATCAGGTGGCCAAACTTATTTTATTAACCTTTATTTACCTCAAACATGGGGGAAAATGAAGATTATTTAATAAAATATTCATAAAATAGATTTTAGTACATCCATCCAGGGAAAATTATTGTTACTTTGGTGTATAGCATTTTCCTACACATACCAAAAAAAAAAAAAAAATGAAATGGCTCAGTCATGTCTGACTCTTTGCAACCCCATGGACTGTAGCCTGTCAGGCTCCTCCATCCATGGGATTTTTCAAGCAAGAATACTGGAGTGGGTTGCCATTTTCTTCTCCAACACATACAAACATACATGCACTCAAATATTACTTATGAGAAAATGGGCTTCAATTTCATAACTAGCACATTTAAATATGCATATAGCAAGGTGATACAAACTTCTTTTAGACCAACAAATATTTATGAACCATATTTTCCATTGAATTAACATAGTCTGTTATTTGGGTGAGATCTTGTTTATCTTACCAAGTCCCTAGAACAAGACATATCATATTGTTTGTGTAAGTATATTGTATTATACCATGCTGCTAAAAATATCTTTATAGTTTTTTCTTAGTTTACTCCTTTCAAATATTTGTGGATACATTCTTGCATCTGACATCAATTATAAAGGAGTTATTTCTGAAATGTAACAGTGTCCTATAAGTTTGCAGGCAAATGTGTGAATTTTAATTTTATCTCACTTTTCTTTCTGGTCATAGTTAAACTAATAAACAGACTGAGCAGTGTTGAACAATTTGACATTACACAGACTGAAGAATAACTCACAATTTGAAGACAATTACTTTGTTGTAAATAATTGCATAGTTGGCTTTGGCAGTTGATGTGGATATGAATGTTGAGGAGAGAGACTGAGAGAGAAGGAGACATAGAAAGACAGAGATTGATTGAAAGGGAAAAAGAAAGGCAGAAACAGACACAGAAAGAAAGCTTAAAACCAGGAAAGAATCTCTCTGTAGGTGAACCCAAATTAGAGAAAAGCTTATCTGAGATGTGTTAGGAAACAGATTCAATCTTGGTAACATTGTCTGATATAGTCATGCCTATTGAGAGAGACTCCATTTCTGCACTGGTGGCTGAGAATAGGCAACAACTTAGATAGAATATGACTGTGTTGTCTCTGTTCTTGCAGGATCAGAGAGTGAAGTAGCTGAGTGAAAAAACAGAGAACCATGGAAACAAAATTTCCCACCACCGACTAAAATTAGCATCTTAGCCAGTTTCTGTTCAGACTAGTCATCCAGGATCAGATCGTACCCCCAACCACAAATGCCTTTATTCTAATAGGGTCACAGTTGTGGGAAAGTTACTGATAGCAGTTGGTTTAGGCTGGACATAAAGATTTCCTCAGAAAGGGAAAGACTAGACATCTTTTCAGGAAAGTTGGAGAAAGAAAGGGAACATTTTGCCCAAAGATGGGTCCAATTAAGCGGTAGAGACCTAGTAGACACTGAAGAGATCAAGAAGAGATAAAAAGAATACATGGAACTGTATGAAAAATGTCCAAATGAGCCAGATTACTAGGATGGTGTGATCAGCCACCCAGAATCAGACATTCTAGAGAGAAAAGTCAAGTGGGCCTTAGGAAGCACTACTGTTAATAAAGCTAGTGAATGAGATGGGATTCCAGTAGAACTACTCAAAGCCCTAAAGGATGATACCATAAAGATGTTGCATTCAATATGTCAGGAAATCTGGAAGACCCAGCTGTGGCCACAGGACTGGAAAAGTTCAATCCTTATCCCAAATCCCAGTAAGGATAGTATTAAAGAATGTACTAATCATCAGACAATGGCACTCATCTCCCATGCTAGTAAGGTCATTCTTAAAATCATGCATGTTAGACTTCAACATTATGTGAATAAAGAATTTTCCAGATGTCCAAGCTGGGTTTAAAAAAGGAAGAGAAGCCAGAGATCAAATTGCCAACATTTGCTGGATCATAGAGAAAGCTAGGGAATTTCAGAAAATTATCTACCTCTGTTGCATCAACTATCCCAAAGACTTTGACTGTGTGGATCATAATAAACTGTGGAAAGCTCTTAAAGAGATGGAAGGAAAGCTCTTAAAAAACCAGATCATCTTACCTGTTTCCTGAGAAACCTGTATGCAGGTGAAGAAGCAATAGTTAGAACCCTATATGGAACAACTGATTGGTTCAAAGTTGAGAAAAGAGTATGACAGGGCTGTCTGCTGGCACCTCGTTTGTTTAATCTATATGCTGAGCACATCATGAGAAATGCTGGGCTGGAAGAATTACAAGCAGGAATCAAGATAGGTGGGAGAAACATAAACAATCTCAGATATGTGGATGATACCACTCCAATGGCAGAAAACAAAGAGGAACTAAAGAGCCTCTTGATGAAGGTGAAGGAGGATGGTGAAAGAGCCAGCTTAAAATTAAATATTAAAAAACCAAAAACTAAGATCATGGCATCTGCCCCCATTACTTCATAGCCAATAGAAGGGGAAACATTGAAAGTAGTGACAGATTTCCAATCCTTGGGCTCTAAAACCATTGCAGATATTGACTGCAGCCATGAAACCAGAAGACGTTTTCTTCTTGGCAGGAAAGCTATGACAAACCTAGACAGTGTGTTGAAAAGCAGAGGCATTACTCGGCAGACAAAGGTCCGTATAGTCAAGGCTATGTTCTTCCCGGTGGTCACGTATGGTTGTGAAAGCTGGACTGTAAAAAAAGCAGAGCACCAGAGAATTGATGCCTTGGAACTGTTGTGCTGGAAAAGACTTTTGAGAGTCCTTTGAACAGCAAGGAGATCAAACTAGTCAATCTAAATGGAAATTAACCCTGAATACTCATTGGAAGGACTGATACTGAAGCTGAAACTCCAGTATTTTGGTCATCTGAAGTGAACAACTGACTCATTGTGATTCTGGGAAAGACTGAGGGCAGAAGGAGAAGAAGGCATAAGAGTATGAGATGGCTGGATGACATCACTGACACAATGGACAAGAACTTGGGCAAACTTCGGGAGATAGTGAGGGACAGGGAGGCCTGGTGTGCTATAGTCCACGAGGTTGCAAAGAGTCGAAAGTGACTGGGTGACTGAACAACAAAAGATTAAATTATAGAAAAAAAGTTTACATTCCTATACACTTGCTTTGGCACATTAGGATTCATATACAATATGTGTTGTGTAGTCTTCTATAGGCTCAATAACATTTTAAAATATTTGGGAAGGTAGTATTTCTCTGAAGGCATTTAACATCTCACAGATATAGTTTTAGTGAAGTTCTTTCTAGAGGAGGGAAATAGATTAAATGTTCTTTTGAATTTTTTTCAGATTAATGATTCAGTATAAAAGTCACTATTTAAACTTCAAACCAAAGGGCCTTTAAGACTTTTTAAGATTGTCTGACAACTTATTTACACAGGAAAAATGTGACTCTCTCTTGACAATGTATAAATAAGTAGTATGTAGGGTGATTGCTGGGAGAAATATCAATAACCTCAGATATGCAGATGACACCACCCTTATGGCAGAAAGTGGAGAGGAACTAAAAAGCCTCTTGATGAAAGTGCAGAGTGAAAAAGTTGGCTTAAAGCTCAACATTCAGAAAACGAAGATCATGGCATCTGGTCCCATCACTTCATGGGAAATAAATGGGGAAACAGTGGAAACAGTGTCAGACTTTATTTTGGGGGGGCTCCAAAATCACTGCAGATGGTGACTGCAGCCATGAAATTAAAAGACACTTACTCCTTGGAAGAAAAGTTATGACCAACCTCGATAGCATATTAAAAAACAGAGACATTACTTTGCCGACTAAGGTCTGTCTAGTCAAGGCTATGGTTTTTCCTGTGGTCATGTATGGATGTGAGAGTTGGACTGCAAAGAAGGCTGAGTACCGAAGAACTGATGCATTTAAACTGTGGTGTTGGAGAAGACTTTTGAGAGTCCCTTGGACTGCAAGGAGATCCAACCAGTCCATTCTGAAGGAGATCAACCTTGGGATTTCTTTGGAAGGAATGATGCTAAAGCTGAAGCTCCAGTACTTTGGCCATCTCATGCAAAGAGTTGATTCATTGGAAAAGAATCTGATGCTCGGAGGGATTGGGGCAGGGGGAGAAGGGGACGACAGAGGAAGAGATGGCTGGATGGCATCACTGACTCGATGGATGTGAGTCTGAGTGAACTCTGGGAGTTGGTGATGGACAGGGAGGCCTGGCGTGCTGTTATTCATGGGGTCACAAAGAGTCGGACACGACTGAGCGACTGAACTGAACTGAACTGATGTAGGGTGAAGCAAAGCAAAACAAAGTCGCTCAGTCATGTCCGACTCTTTACGACCCCGTGGACTGTAGCCCACATGGCTCCTCAATCCATGGAAGTTTCCAGGCAAGAATATTGGAGTGGGTTGCCATTTCTTTCTCCAGGGATCTTCCCAACCCAGGGATCGAAGCCAGGTCTCCCGCATAGCAGGCAGACGCTTTACTGTCTGAGCCACTAAATTTCCTTTTTCTCTTTGGTCACTATTGTTTTGAGGAGAGGGTATAGAGGTCCATAGTATATCGAAAGCAGTAGGTGAAATTGTGCTAACTCTAAAATCATGGCTTTTTGGTGTTCTTTCTCTGTTTAATAACATCCATGTATCTATGATCACCATGATGGCTTTTGCCTGTGTTTGTTCCAATATATTGGAATATATTTAATATATTGGGTTGGCCAAAAAGTTCATTCAAATTCCACATATGGAATTTGGCCAACTCAATATTATGTAATACTTGAAAGACTAATAAATTCAGTATCAGTGTCTGTTCCTTCAGTTATTAGATTTAAGACTGGGACAAATAGTTTATTAACATTGAAATTCAATATCTTATATAAAATAAAAATCTATACACAAAAGTTATAAAGCCCTTTTTTTTCACATTTCTCTTACTCAAAATTTGCTGAACCTAAATTGATTCATTACATCTGATATCTGATTAAAATAAAATGTAAAACTTAATTTCATTTGATTAATTTAATCTCTTAGCTTGTTAAAATATTTCAAAATTCAATAGCAAACATGAAATGTGTTTTAATTATACTTTGTTTTTGTTGTGTTAGTCGCTTCAGTCGTGTCCTACTTTTTGCAACACCATAGACTATAACCTGCTAGGCTTCTCTGTCCATGGAATTCTCCAGGCAAGAATACTGGAGTGGGTTGCCATTCCCTTTCCAGGGAATCTTCCTGATCCAGGAATTGAACCTGGGTCTCCCTCGTGGCAGGGAGATTCTTTACCATCTAAACCACCAGTGTTATTCTTGCAGCATCTCACATAGGATAACATCATTATTTATATTTTACATGTGAGAAAACTGAAGCACAGTAAATCTAAGTAACATGGCCCAAGTTCACAAATCTTTAACGGCCAAAATGTGATAATTAATAGAAATCTAACTAAATCCGCAACGTATCTTGTCAACTAGTACCCTGTATAGTTCTGCTTTTATCTTCACTTTCTATGACATTGACATGAGACCAGATGATCTCTAAAATACCTTCTGTTCATATATTTTACTGTGAGACAGTAACTGCACATATTTTCAAGCAGTTTACACATCTGTGAACCTTATTTCCCCAACAACAACAACAACAACAACAACAACATTTCTAACATATTTTGGTAATCGATGCTCTTTTGTGCATTAAAAAAAAAACATTTGTAATGTAGCATTAGTAGTGTGGTTGGAATGAAGACTCCTTTTTAAGGTCTTTATTTATTTTTGTCAAATAAAATTGTATATATTTAAAATATACAACATGTTGTTTTGATATGTGCATATATATTGTGTGGCTTCCCTGGTGGCTCAGATGTTAAAGAATCTTCCTGTAATGCAGGAGACCCAGGTTTAATCTCTGGCTCAGAAAGATCCGCTGGAGAAGGCTATGGTTATCCATCCAGTATTCTTGCCTGGAGATTTAAGGGTAGAGGGGCCTGGTGAGCATGGCCTACAGTCCATGGAGTTTCAAAGAGTCAAACATGACTGATCAACTAACACTTTACATATTGTGTAATTATTAACACAATCAAACTAATTAACATACCCACTCCCTTATATAGTTTAGTTTTATAATAAGAACATTTAAGATCTAGCTTCTTAGAAAATGTCAAGTGTGCAGTACAATATTATGAGGTGTAACTACCATGCTGCATATTAGATCTCCATGACTTATTCATCCCATACAACTTTGTAGCCTTTGACTAATGTCTCCTCATGTTCTAACCCCCAACCCCTGGCAACTACAATTCTACTCTCAGTTTCTGTCAATTAAAATTTTAGAGTCCACAAATAAGTGAGTTCATGCAGTTTATTTTTCTTTCTGTCCCTGTCTGATGTTACTGAACATAATGATCACTAGACTTATCCATGTTGTCACAAGTGACAGGATTTTTTTTTTCTTTTTCTTTTCTTTTTACAAATTGAGTAGTATTCTATTGTATATCTGCTGATGGACATTACATTGTTTCCATATTTTAGTTACTGTTAGGAACCCTACAGTGACATGGGAATATTGGTGATAATAATATCACCAATAATGATATCTCTTAGAGATACTGATATCATTTCTTTTGGGCATATCCCCAGAAATGAGTGGTTTGGTACATCCACGGGAGCTACTTTGACTCAACGAGTCACATTTGCATCAACATGGGGGTTGAGTCAGTGAGTCTGTGCAAGGCTGGCCTGCAGAGGTTAGGAAATGTGGACAGGGGAGCAGGCAATGTGAAGGGGTACCCCACCCTTGAGAAATGCAGTTATGCTGTCAACTGCTATCTGCATGGAATCTCTGTGCCATTGTCTGTGTACTTGGCAACCATCAGCAAGTCAGTCACTCACGGTTACAAGAAATTATCTGATTATAGATTTGCAAAGATGTGTTCTTTGGGAAGTAAGCAGCTACTCTGCAGCTGTAAAATTAAAGGATGCTTGCTCCTTGGAAGGAAAGGTGTGACAAACCTAGACAGCATATTAAAAAGCAGAGACATTGTTTTGCTGACAAACATCTATATAGTTAAAACTGTGGCTTTTCCAGTAGTCATGTACAGGTGTGAAAGTTGGGCCATAAGGAAAACTGAGCATAAAAGAAATGATGTTTTTGAACTGTGGTGCTGGAGAAGACTCTTGAGAGTCCCTTGGGCAGCAAAGAGATCAAACCAGTCAATCCTAAAGGAAATCAACCCTGAATATTCATTGGAAGGACTGCTGCTGAAGCTCCAATACTTTGGCTACTTGATACAAAGTGCCAACTCATTGGAAAAGACCTTGCTGCTGGGAAAAATTGAGGGCAGGAGGAGAAAAGGGAGACAGAGGATGAGATGGTTGGATGCATTACCAACACAATGGACAGGAGCCTGAGCATATTCTGGGAGATGGTGTGGGACAGAAAAGCCTGGTGTGCTGAAGTTCATGGTGTCACAGAGTCGGATACAACTTAGTGACTGAACAACGATCAGAAGTGAGATTGCTGGATCATATGATAGTTTTATTTTTAATATTTTTGAGGCACCTTTAAACTGTTTTCCATAGTGGCTGTACCAACTTACCTTCCCAGCCACAGTGCACAATCCTTTACTCGATACACTCTCCAGAATTTACTATCTCTTGTCTTTTTATCATAAACATTCTAACAGGTGTGAGGTGATATCTTATTTTGATTTTGATTTTCATTTTCCAAATCACTAATGATGTTGAGGTTCTTAATTTTTTTTTCAAATACACCTTTTGGTCATCAATAATGTCTTCTTTCAAAATATGTGTGCTTGGGTTCTGTACCCATTTTGTAGTTGGGTTATTTGTTTTCCTTCCATTGAATTGCATGAAATCCTTATATAGTTTAGATAGTAAACCCCTCATGAGATATACTGTTTGCAAAATATTTTCTCCTTTTCCATTTGTTACCTTTTCATGATGTTGACTGCTTAGTGTAGTTGGTGCAGTCCAAGTCATCTAGTTTTGCTTTTTCACCCATAATTTGGGTGTCACTTCCAAACAACAAAATGTTATTTCTGGTATCATACTCTTGATTACTGTAACTTTGCAATATGTTTTGAAATTAAGGGGTGTGATGTCTGCCTCTAGCTTTGTTCTTCTTCCTCAAAACTGCTTCGTTACTCAATATCTTTTGTGGTTCCATATGAGTTTCAGCTTTGTTTTCTTCTATTTCTGTAAAAAATTTAACTAGAATTTTGATAGCAAATGCATTGAATTTGTAGATCACTTCATGAAGTATGTAATTTTAATAATATTAAGTCTTCTAATATATATGCAAAGAATATCTATTTATTTGTCTTCTTTAACTTCTTGCATTGTTATTTTATCATATTTAATGTACAAGTCTTTTACTTCTTTGGTTATATCTATCTTTAAGCATTTTATTAATTTTGTTGCCATTGTCAGAGGGATTATATTCTTAATTTTCTTATTGGATGGATGTTTGTATATATAAAAGTCACTGTTTTTTGTATATTGACCTTGTATTAATATATTACAAAATTACTGAATTACTTTATTAGTTTTAACAGTTTTTTTTTCTTTGTCCTTAGGGTTTTATGCATATATGATGATGTCATCTGCAAACAAAGGTACTACTTTTACTTGGATGAAGTTTATTTATTTTTCTTATCTTCTTGTTTTGGCTAGAGCATGTTGCATTAAACAGAAATGGCAAGAGTAGCATTCTTACCTTGTACCAGATTGTGGAAGAAAAGGTTTTAGTTTCTCTCATTGTATCATGATTTTGCTGTGGGCTTTTTACATACAAGCTTTATTGTGCTGAGGCAGTTTTAAAGGTGATTTTATTCTCTAACAATTTGTTGAGAGTTTTTGTCATGAATGGATGTTGAATTGTCAATTTTTTTTCTGCATTTTTTGAGATGATCAAGTATTTTTTTATTCATAAGTTAAATATTCCTTGCATTTGGGGTATAAATCCTACTTAGTCGTGACGTGCTTTTGAATTTGGTTTAGCTAGTATTTTATTGATAATTTTTTTCACTGAAGTTCGTCAAGTTTATTCAGTTCAGTTCAGTTTAGTTGCTCAGTTGTGTCCGACTCTTTGTGACCCCATGGACTGTAGCATGCCAGGCCTCCCTGTCCATCATCGACTCCCAGAGTTTACTCAAACTCATGTCCATTGAATCAGTGATGCCATCCAACCATCTCATCCTGTCATTCCCTTCTCCTGCTTTCACTGTTTCCCAGCATCAGGGTGTTTTTAAATGAGTCAGTTCTTCACATCAGGTGGTCAAAGTTTTGGAGTTTCAGCTTCAACATCAGTTCTTCCAATGAACACCCAGGACTGATTTCCTTTAGAATGGACAAGTAGGGTCTCCTTGCAGTCCAAGGGACTCTCAAGTGTCTTCTCCAACACCACAGTTCAAAAGCATCAATTCTTCAGTGCTCAGCTTTCTTTATAGTCAACTCTCACATCCATACCAAGTTTATTGGTTTGTTGTTTTTCTTTTGCTATTTGAGTTTCTAGTGGTGTATTCATCTGGCTTTGGTATCATGGTAATGTTGTCTTGAGAAATCTGTATGCAGGTCAGGGAGCAACAGTTAGAACTGGACATGGAACAACAGACTGGCTCCAAATAGGAAAAGGAGTACATATGTCAAGTCTGTATATTGTAACCCTGCTTATTTAACTTATATGTAGAGTACATCATGAGAAACACTGGGCTGGAAGAAACACAAGCTGGAATCGAGATTGCTGGGAGAAATATCAGTAATCTCAGTTATGCAGATGACACCACCCTTATGGTAGAAAGTGAAGAGGAACTAAAAAGCCTCTTGATAAAAGTCAAAGTGCAGAGTGAAAAAGTTGGCTTAAAGCTCAACATTCAGAAAACGAAGATCATGGCATCTGGTCCCATCACTTCATGAGAAATAGATGGGGAAACAGTGGAAACAGTGTCAGACTTTATATTTTGGGCTCCAAAATCACTGCAGATGGTGACTGCAGTTATGAAATCAAAAGATGCTTACTCTTTGGAAGAAAAGTTATGACCAACCTAGATAGCATATTAAAAAGCAGACACATTACTTTTCCAACAAAGGTCTGTCTAGTCAAGGCTATGGTTTTTCCTGTGGTCATGTATGGATGTGAGAGTTGGACTGTGAAGAAAGCTGAGTGCCAAAGAATTGATGCTTTTGAACTGTGGTATTGGAGAAGACTCTTGAGAATCCCTTGGACTGCAAGGAGATCCAACCAGTCCACTTTGAAGGAGATCAACCCTGGGATTTCTTTGGAAGAAGTGATGCTAAAGCTGAAACTCCAGTACTTTGGCCACCTCATGCGAAGAGTTGACTCATTGGAAAAGACTCTGATGCTGGGAGGGATTGGGGGCAGGAGGAGAAGGGGACGGCAGAGGATGAGATGACTGGATGGCATCACTGACTCTATGGACATGAGTCTGAGTGAACTCTGGGAGTTGGTGATGGACAGGGAGGCCTGGTGTGCTGCGATTCATGGGGTCCCAAAGAGTCTGACACGACTGAGCAACTGAACTGAACTGAACTGAATGCTGGTTTCATAAAAGGAGTTTGGACAAATTCTCTCTTCTGTATTCTGGAACATTTTAAGAAAGATTGATATTAATATTTCTTTCAATATTAAGTAGAACTCATCAGTGAAGCTATGGTCTTGGGCTTTAGTGTTGGTATGTTTTTGATTACTGATTCAGTCTCCTTATTTGTTGCTGGTCAATTCATGCTTTTTCTTAATTAATTCATTGATAGTAGTTGCATGCTTATAGAAAGTTATCCTTTTTCTTTCTAGTTTGCTTCATTTTTGGAATATAATTTAACATAATAATATTTTTGATCCTTTTTATTTCTGTGCCATGTATCATAATGACTTCTCTTTCATTTTTGATTTTAATTATTTCAGTCTTCTCTTTTTTCCTAAATTAATCTAGCTTTTTATAAGTTTTATCTTTTGGAAAACAACTTTTTATTTTACTGATTTTTTTTTTGTTTGCTTTATTTTTCTGTATTCCTTTCTACTCTAATCTTTATTGTTTTCTTCTTTCTGCTAGCTTTCTGCTAATTTTGTTGTTCCTTAAGGTTTAAAATTAGTTTGTTTATTTGAGGTCTTATTTTTATTGAGATATAATCAATATAACCTTGTACGGGGTATACAACATAGTGGTTTGATATATGTATATATTATGAAATGACCTTTCTTCTTTTTTAGATGTATGCATTTATCACTGTTAACTTTTGTTTTAACAATGCTTTGACTGCATTCCATAAATTTTGGTATTTTCTGTTTGTATTTTTATCTGAAGATATATTTAAAATTCACTTTTGATTTCCTCTGACTCAGTGGTTGCTCAAGAGAATGTTGTTAAGTTTTCATGTATTTTAAATTTTCTAGTTTTCTTACTGTTAGTGGTTTCTAGTTTCTTTCATTGTGATCAGAAAAGATATGTATAATGATGCTGATCTTACATTTATTAAAATTTGTTTTGTGACTTAATATGATCTTTCTTGGAGATTGTTATGAGCGTGCTTTAGATGAACGCATTTTCCTGTTGCTGTTGGAGAGTTCTATATATGTCTGTTAGGTCTGTTTGGTCGACTGTGCTGTTCAGATCAGCTTTTTCCTTATTGATTGTCTGGATTTTTGTCTCCATTATTCAGTGTAGGGTATGAAACTCTCCTTTAGTATTGCATTGATGTTAATTTCCCTTTGAGTATTTTACATGCCAAGTGACCATCCCTGGAGTGTATACTCTTGATTAGAATAAAACACATGTTAACAAATCACAGACATTAGCAAAGCTTTGAAGTTATGATTTTCTGTGCTGTGGGTCTGGACTATTTCTCTTAGAATTCCCTCACTAGCCTGCTCTTTATGAAATGAGAGAGGACTCAGAAAACTGGACATTTCTTTTATAATGCCAATTTCCAATTTGAGAAGGAAGGTCAGTATTCTTTGTTAACCTCTATTTAATTTGCTTATTATATAATAAAGGATATACATTTATGTGCATAAACTATTAAAAACCATTTTGAATTATATAATTATCACAGTGGGGCTTGATAATACTGCCAAACAATGGATGATTCAGGCTGAAAAGTCACAAGATATTAAGGAATCTAAAGGTTGTGCACTAAAACAACATTAAATTAATCAGATAGATAAATGTTGGAAGTTGAAAATTACAACTATAGCAAGAATAATTTAATAGACAGTATGATTTTATATGCTCTACTGAGCGACTGAACTGAACTGAACTGATGCAATGAAGACAATTCTGAGAGATTCAAATAATTTATTCTTTTATTTAGTAAGAATTGTTTCAAGCCCACCAGCCAGAGGCCATTGAAAACCTAGCAATAGTCAAATAAATTATTTATTTGAATTCCTGAAATGAAAGAAAATACATTCCAGGAGGACCTTGGAAATGTTTTAGTAACAAGAGTGGAAATAAACTTTTAAAATAAATAAATAAATATATGTATATAATTTGGGTTTGTGATTATAAGGAAGTGGAGGAAAGTAAGAACCAGTTCTAGATGGGGGCTGTCAAATGGCTAACACATTTAGCGATTGGCTCAGTTCAGTTCAGTTGCTCAGTCGTGTCAGACTCCTTGCGACCCCATGAATTGCACCCGGCGTCAGGGTCTTTTCCAATGATTCAACTCTTCTCATGAGGTGGCCAAAATACTGGAGCTTCAGCTTTACCATCATTCCGTCCAAAGAAATCCCAGGGCTGGTCTCTTTCAAAATGGACTGGTTGGATCTCCTTGCAGTCCAAGGAACTCTCAAGAGTCTTCTCCAATACCACAGTTCAAAAGCATCAATTCTTCAGTGCTCAGCCTTCTTCACAGTCCAACTCTCACATCCATTCATGACCACTGGAAAAACCATAGCTTTGACTAGATGGACCTCTGTTGGCAAAGTAATGTGTCTGCTTTTTAATATGCTATCTAGGTTGGTCATAACTTTTCTTCCAAGGAGTAAGTGTCTTATAATTTCATGGCTGCAATCAACATCTGCAGTGATTTTGGAGCCCACAAAAATAAAGTCTGACACTGTTTCCACTGTTTCCCTATCTATTTCCCATGAAGTGATGGGACCGGATGCCATGATCTTCGTTGTCTGAATGTTGAGCTTTAAGCCAACTTTTTCACTCTCCTCTTTCACTTTCATCAAGAGGCTTTTTAGTTCCTCTTCACTTTCTGCCATAAGGGTGGTGTCATCTGCATAACTGAGGTTATTGAGATTTCTCCTGGCAATCTTGATTCCAGCATTTGTTTCTCTCAGTCCAGTGTTTCTCATGATGTATTCTGCGTATAAGTTAAATAAGCAGGGTGACAATATACAGCCTTGATGTACTCCTTTTCCTATTTGAAACCAGTCTGTTGTTCCATGTCCACTTCTAACTGTTGCTTCCTGACCTGCATATGGGTTTTTCAAGTGGTCTGGTATTCCCATCTCTTTCAGAATTTTCCACAGTTTATTGTGATCCACATAGTCAAAGACTTTGGCATAGTCAATAAAGCAGAAATAGATGTTTTTCTGAAACTATCTTGCTTTTTCAATGATCCAACAGATGTTGGCAATTTACTCTCTGGTTCTTCTGCCTTTTCTAAAACCAGCTTGGACATCTAGAAGTTCACTACAGTCATGTATTTTTGAAGCCTGGCTTGGAGAATTTTGAACATTACTTTAGCATCATCTGAGATGAGTGCAATTGTGCGGTAGTTTGAGCATTCTTTGGCATTGCCTTTCCTTGAGATTGGAATGAAAACTGACCTTTTCCAGTCCTGTGGCCACTGCTGAGTTTTCCAAATTTGCTGGCATATTGAGTACAGCACTTTCACAGCATCATCTTTCAGGATTTGAAATAGCTCAACTGGAATTCCATCACATCCACTAGCTTTGTTCATAGTGATGCTTTCTAAGGTCCACTTGACTTCACATTCCTGGATATCTGGCTCTAGATGAGTGATCACACCATCGTGATTATCTGGGTCATGAAGATCTTTTTTGTACAGTTCTTCTGTGTATTCTTGCCACCTCTTCTTAATATCTTCTGCTTCTGTTAGGTCCATACCATTGCTGTCCTTTATCGAGCCCATCTTTGCATGAAATGTTCCCTTGGTATCTCTAATTTTCTTGAAGAGTTCTCTAGACTTTCCCACTCTGTTGTTTTCCTCTATTTCTTTGCATTAATTGCTGAAGAAGGCTTTCTTATCTCTTCTTGCTATTCTTTGGAACTCTGCATTCAGATGCTTATATTTTTCCTTTTCTCCTTGGATTTTCGCCTCTCTTCTTTTCACAGCTGTTTGTAAGGCCTCCCCAGACAGCCATTTTCTTTTTTTGTATTTCTTTTCCATGGGGATGGTCTTGATCCCTGTCTCCTGTACAATGTCACAAACCTCATTCCATAGTTCATCAGGCACTCTATCTATCAGATCTAGGCCCTTAAATCTATTTCTCATTTCCACTGTATAATCATAAGGGATTTGATTTAGGTCATACCTGAATGGTCTAGCTGTTTTCCCTACTTTCTTCAATTTAAGTCTGAGTTTGGTAATAAGGAGTTCATGATCTGAGCCACAGTCAGCTCCTGGTCCTGTTTTTGTTGACTGTAGAGAGCTTCTCCATCTCTGGCTGCAAATAATATAATCAATCTGATTTTGGTATTGACCATCTGGTGATGTTCATGTGTAGAGTCTTCTCTTGTGTTTTTGGAAGAGGATGTTTGCTATGATCAGTGCATTTTCTTGACAAAACTCTATTAGTCTTTGCCCTCCTTCATTTTGCATTCCAAGGCCAAATTTGCCTTTACTCCAGGTGTTTCTTGACTTCTTACTTTTGCATTCCAGCCCCCTATAATGAAAAGGAAATATTTTTTTTGGTGTTAGTTCTAAAAGGATTTATAGGCCTTCATAGAACCATTCAACTTCAGCTTCTTCAGTGTTACTGGTTGGGGCATAGACTTGGATTACTGTGATATTGAATGGTTTGCCTTGGAAACGAACAGAGATCATTCTGTCGTTTTCGAGACTGCATCCAAGTACTGCATTTCGGACTCTGTTGTTGACCATGATGGCTACTCCCATTTCTTCTGAGGGATTCCTGCCCACAGTAGTAGATATAATGGTCATCTGAGTTAAACTCACCCATTCCAGTCCATTTTAGTTTGCTGATTCCTAAGAATGTCGACTTTCACTCTTGCCACCTCTTGTTTGATCACTCCAATTTGCCTTGATTCATGGACCTGACATTGCAGGTTTCCTATGCAATATTGCTCTTAACAGCATCGGACCTTGCTTCTATCGCCAGTCACATCCACACCTGGGTATTGTTTTTGCTTTGGCTCCATCCCTTCATTCTTTCTAGAGTTATTTCTCCACTGATCTCCAGTAGCGTGTTGGGCACCTACTGACCTGGGGAGTTCCTCTTTCAGTATCCTATCATTTTTCCTTTTCCTAATGTTCATGAGGTTCTCAAGGCAAGAATAGTGAAGTGGTTTGCCATTCCCTTCTCCAGTGGACCACATTCTGTCATACCTCTCCACCATGACCTGCCTGTCTTGGGTTGCCCTGAGGGCATCGCTTAGTATCACTGAGTTAGACAAAGCTGTGGTCCTAGTGTGATTAGATTGACTAGTTTTCTGTGAGTATGGTTTCAGTGTGTCTGCCCCCTATTGCCCTCTTGCAACACCTACCATCTTACTTGGGTTTCTCTTACCTTGGACGTGGGGTATCTCTTCACGGCTGCTCCAGCATAGTGCAGCCGCTGCTCCTTACCTTGGAGGAAGGGTATCTCCTCACAGCCGCCCTTCCTCACCTTCAATGGGGGATACCCCCTCTAGGCCCTCCTGTGCCCGCACAGCCACCACTCCTTGGATGTGGGGTTGCTCCCTCCAGCTGCCACCCCTGGCCTCAGGCACGGGGTGGCTCCTCCCGGCTGTCCCGGACCCAGGAGGCAGGGTAGCTCCCCTCGGCTGTTCCTGCACAGTCGCAGCTTGGCACTCTCGGCTGCTGCCCCTGACCTTGGACGTGGGGTAACTCCTCTTGGCCACTGCCCTTTCTCATAGTAATTGTTCCAGTGGTAAAAGGAAAGAAATTGGGTTGAGGTGTCATAGGTAAAAATATGTGTCAATAACTCCAAAGAAGATATTTATCCTACAGCCATGATGTGACTCTTGGAGAAGCATTGTTTTTATGCTGTTGTCAATAACTCAATGCAAATGTTTCATTTTGTTAAAAATGCAATGGTCTGCTTACCAATAGAGATGACTTTTACTTTTCAATATTTATGTTCCTTTCTGAATATTCAGGATGGTTATACTGAGTCTAAAGTTCTTTATTAGAATCCTATTATATATCAAGATCTGGATATGATATACAGCCTGCCCCTCAAAGTGTGCTTAAGCCCCTTAAGTGTGTTTAGGTAAAGAGTAAGACATTGATAACAATAATTGTAGTATATTGATAATGAGATCATTATTGTTGCAAACTGACCAAGGACAATTTGGTGGTTCAGAATGTATCAAGTGCCTTTGGTCATACTGTTAGCTGACAATGAACAGATGTTTCTCCGGGCCAACTAATCCATGTTAGGTGGAAGATGTTGGGAGAGTTTGTAATTTCCTCAGTTCTGCCTTGCCACAGCAAAAATTTAAAGTGATAGATGGATCAATGTTACAACTCAGTTTTACTTGGAAAGCAAAGGAAAATACATCCTCAAGGCGTGACGGCAGGCCGATCCAAAAGACAGAAGAGAAGAGAGGAGAGACTCAATTTTGGCTCCTCCTTTTATTTGTTGTTTCTCCTCCCCTGAGCCTTCCCTGTGTAAATTGGGAGGC
The DNA here is from genome assembly GCF_014754425.2 of Oryx dammah. NCBI lineage: Eukaryota > Metazoa > Chordata > Mammalia > Artiodactyla > Bovidae > Oryx > Oryx dammah. Next base: position 3,356,904 of record NW_024070185.1, read on the forward strand.
TGTTTGCTTCACCTGAGGCACTGCCTCCAGTCCTCAACCTTCTTTTGCTTTATTTTTGCAGGCTTTCCCCTTCTCTCTCTTTTGCTGCTGCTGCTGCTAAATCGTGTTAGTAATGTCTGACTCTGTGCGACCCCATAGACGGCAGCCCACCAGGCTCCACCATCTCTGGGATTCTCCAGGCAAGAACATTGAGTGGGTTGCCATTTCCTTCTCCAATGAATGAAAGTGAAAAGTGAAAGTGAAGTCACTCAGTCACATCTGACTCTTCACGACCTCCATGGACTGCAGCCTACCAGGTCCTCTGTCCATGGGATTTTCCAGGCAAGAGTAATAGAGTGGGTTGCCATTGCCTTCTCCTCTTTCTCTTTTAGCCACCACCATTATGGACTCCTTTTACCTATTCTAACTTCCTAAAAAGGTAAGTCTAAAGTCAAGTTTTTTCAAATGTACAAATATTTCTAGAAATTGAAGAAAATGCTTACCATTTCTTATTCTTATAGAATTACCATATATTTATTCTGTACCTCTGGTAATTTATATTTGCTGGTGAAGGCACTAAAATTAGCACTTTGCATCAGATTTGATATAGAGGTTTATGAATGGATATGTAGACAGAAGAACCAGTTTGGTTTGTGATTGATTCAAGTGACTGGTGCTTTGTGGAAAGGAGGGCTAAGGGGCCAACAGGACTCCTGACAGACTATTGCTATTGGGTCACTGATTGGTTCAGATGCTGCATTTTTTTTTTTTTTTTTTTTGCATACAACTTGAAATACCTCTATGATTATTTCCTGCCAGATAAATCTTGAACATTCATTTTTGATATCTTTTTATTTGGAAAAAATATTTCTGATATCTTTTTATGCTCATAACCAAACTTATATTATTGACAAAGTTTAAATGACAGATTGTTACCTCTGATTGCCTTGATTCTTGAAAGAAACACAGATGACCCTGTTGGCAGCACTAATTCTTGATTCTGTGCTCTCACGTGCCACTAGTTAACCATTCCTGGGATCTAGATGAAACCAAACATGTGCAAATATATATAACATGGTTTATCATGAAGTGTTTTCATGTAAATCACAGCAAAGGATACATATAATGGGTATATCTTAGTAAGATTTTGGGCTTCGTACTTCCAAGATCTGTCCTAGTTTCAAATTTAATTCAGAATAAACTAGTTGTCCTGAAAGGAGACAGTGATGGATTGTACTTACCAAGAGAAAAGTCTAACAGCAAAATAGACATATACATAAAATAGACCCTATAATTTAGGTGTCTCTTTATCTATCTTAAATATATTTCTAAGTTTTCAAAGAGATGCTGACCCCAGTTTCAAGATACGAGAAAAATCCTCAACACTTCTCCAGTCTCTAAGACCTCTTATTCTGTTGTCCACTAGATTTTCCATCCTTCCTTCCTCTGATAGTTCCTTCAATACAGTTTAAATGAAGACCAATTGTGTTATACACAGTATGTTAGCTTAGGTATAAAATGAATATGATGCCATCCTAGCTTCAAGGAACTCAGTCTCCTGTGAGAAGAAAATCCTGTATGGCCAGTGCTAACAGTAAAACATAAACCAATATGGTGATACTCCTGAGACATAACTCATTTTTGATGAATGTTGTGATAATTTTGTTCTAAGATACAGTTTTGCACATGCTGTATAGTTATTCTTGGAATAATTTATAGCACAAGGTGCATCAAAATTTTATTAAATAAATTAAGTCTACCTACTTTTCCTTTTCTTCTTGGAGTGGGGTGGTTATCATAATTTGTAGTTAAATTGAGAACTGCCGGATGTACAGTATGTGTACAACCACTTTCTCACCTGTTCTCAATGTGAGCAGTTAATCATACTTCTCTCACTGAACTTGATATAGGTTCTGTGTCTTGAACATAGTTCTCTTGGCAGTTTGTACCTATCAACTGCTGTTAGAAATTAAAATGTAAATCATTTGTAATCATTGGTAGAGCTGATATGATCTCCTGACTATGTAACATGATAAAAATACTTAAAAAATCAGTGTTTGGTGCTGTTCAACTTTATATATACATTATATATATAATGCAATATAATATATATGTTATATTGTATTTGCATAGCCTGACATAAAATTTGCCTGTGCCAGCGTGTTGGAGAGTTTACAAAACTCATACCTTATATGTTCCCTCCTAAAGGAGCCACATGGAAACTTTTCTTATGCAATCTTTTAAATCGAAACCTTCCAAAGATGGTTTCCTTGAGTTTCTTTTGCTTTTGAGAGTTTCTGCTAACCTGTCGTGCTTGACATACTTTCAAAGTGTTTGTGAAGTTGGGCTTTGAGGGGCTATAGCTTCCACCTATTTAGTCTCCCTTCAGGCTGCCTTTGAAGACAGCTGTGCTTCATCCTCCTTTCTTTTGTCCAGAGGATACTAAGTGGTACCCTGCTGTCAAGCTGCTTTCAGAGCAAATTAGGTGCCTGGGTTCCTGTGTAGTGCCCCAGTTACAGGGAAGGAGGGTGCCGACCATGCAGTGTTCACCTTGATGTGTGTAAGTCAATTTCCACTGGAAAATAGTTGTTCCCAGGACCAATGGCTTGCATTGGATTTCCTTTCAAAACTGAAAAACAGAAATTTTCTGTAAGTGCCTAATTTTTTATGTGTCTGTGCATTTGAGAGATTACCAGCTCTAGGCAAGAAGTTTGAGCAATATTTTGGATTAATTTGAGTGTGAATTGAAGCCTACATTTTACATGTGAGTCCTTCAATGTTTTCATGTTGTCCTTTTTGTACAGATACTCTTGTTTCTGTGCTCATGATAGAAATTAGGAAATGTGTTTCTGCTCCTGCAGAAATTATCAGTCAGTGATGACCTTCCCTTTTGGCTGTTTTTGTTTGTTTTCCTTGCATGGAGGAACAGAAGCTAATGGTTATGTAATATGTGCATGGACCTGTGCTGGGGACTTTTACCTATTCTTTCACTTTATTCTCTTGTGAGTCCCTGGAACATAATAAGTTCTGCCACATATTATGTGTCTTCATTTTCCAGATTTAAAAAACAGGGAGAGAAAATCAGGTAACAGGTGTCAGATAGAGGGAAGTAACCAAGCCATAATTCTAGTAGCATGGTTCATCACCTTGACTTTCTGTCTGCTGGCAATGTCCCCCTCACCTGCACCTGCAGAAATAGTGGCACGAGGACATCTCCTAACTCACCTGCCACCTGATGATGCTGACAGGACAAGACAGCTTGGCCTTCGTCAACATCTGACTTCCTGTCGTCTTCTCCCTCCTGCTGAATTTGGGTTTGTTCCTTGCTTTAGGCTGTTACCCTCCTCCACCCCTTATCTCAGCCTCTTCATTTGAAAACCATCTTTTCTCTGAGTCAAATCTTCCCACATCAGCCCAACTACTGGACCTCACATGTGCCCAGATCCTCTGCTCTTCCTGTCTGAGCCACCCAACAAACAGTTTGTGTAAAATACATCTCTCCTTAAACATGCATCACTCAGTTAAGGATTTTCCTATTTATGATATGTGGTTTTGAATTCAAAAGCATATCTCCTTTTCAGTGCAATAATTACCCTTCTACTTTGTTACTCAGTATTTTGTGTTTGTGTGTGTTTTGCCCCTTCATTTATACAGAAAGATTTTGTGAGTAAAGACTGTATCTTCCATGTCTGTTTTAGCCCCATAGAGTTTTACTCAACTTTAGCTCCACAAAACTTGTCCAAAAGTATTTGATTGATTGAGCCAAATGCAGTATTCAGTGACCAGAGGGCCAGTCTCTTTCACAAGACACTAGATTGCCCTACTTGTTATGCCATGAAGATTGACATTAAACTTTGCAAGCATGTACATGAGCAGTTCAAACTAATTCCCAATATAACTCGAGCCTGATGACATTTGGTACTAGTGCACTTTCTCGAAATTGATGGAAAATGTCAATTCTTTCCTCTGGCAGTTTTACCAGTTTCAGCTAAATTGAAAGTAGATATTGCTGGGCAAACAAACCAGTTTCTTCTGGAAAGAACAAATGAGTTAATGGGCAAGGTGATTTGCCTCCAAAATATGTGCACCCTGGAAAGGATGTAGAGTAATACTGAAATTGGACTGAGCTTTGAAATATTCTTACTAATTGATTAACAGATTGAGTTACTTTTTACCAATTTATAATTGATATAACTTTCCTGAGTGTCAGGAAAACTAGGTTTGTTTAAGGAAAAATTCCTCAGTTAATTAATCCATCAAACAAATATCCTTAAGTGTAAGGACTTTAAAAAAAAAATCACAACCTAAAAGCTAAGTGTTATGTTTTATTCAGTGGGAATTTTTAGGATTTCAAGTCTGAGAGACAGCATCTTAAGTAACCCTGAGAGAATTGCTCCAAGGAGGTGAGGGTAGGAGCCCGGTTATATAGTTTTGCAATGAAGGGCAGGTAGTCGGAACATCAAAAGATTATTGCTAATTAAAGGAAACCAGATATTCCCATTTAAGGAATTTATTGGTTTTCTATGTATTGGAAGATTCAGGAGTCTGGGCTCACTGAAATAATTTCTTTGATATGCATCTCAGCTATCTGGTGCCAGTATCCAGTTTCACATCCTGAGTTTCCTCAGGGCTCACCATCGGGAGTGGCTACAGTCGAATGACTGCTAGATGGTGGCTATTTTTTTATTTCCTGAGTTCCCTCAGGCTCACCAGCTCACCATCAGAAGCAGCTGCAATTGCTGTTGACTGTGACATCCTTTTTTACAAATATTGCAGGAAATGTTCCATTTCTCAGGTGCTTATTAGGTGACAATCAGTTCCTATGCTGGGTCAGGGACAGGATTTGGCAATTTAATCAATAACTTGTCCTTGTTCATAAAAAGATTAAAATCTCATAGAGAGGGATAGTACACAGTTACTGGTGATTATTACCATAAGAGGAGTGTTGACAAACTACAGTGATGGCATAAAGCAAAAACTCTAAGTCTGATCTCAGAGTGCTAAAGATGGTTAAAGAATCTTGAGCTGAAGTTGGAAGGGTAGATGGGGTTCACCAGGCAGGTGCAGACATGGGAAAATCAGCTAGTTTTAATACCAAAGTATAATGTCCACAATATAGACTGTACAATTACATAGCATATGAAGTGGAGGTGGGAAGGGGGTAGATCTTATAAGACTTAGAGGTCTGGAATGAATAGTTTGAACACCGTAGGTAAACATTCAAAGGTTTTTATGCTGAAGAGTACAGGAATCCCCTCACCATTTAATTGACTCTCTCCCAGGGACATTGAGCCTGGAGGGTCTCAGAGTGCAGGTCAGGGCAGTGAAACAGGAAGAAGCCTTCATCAGTGTCACATAGCCCAGTGGTCCCCAACCATTTTGGCATCAGTGACTGGTTTCATAGAAGACAATTTTTCCACCAAGAGGGACAGGATGTTTTGGGGATGATTCAAGCACATTACATCTACTGTGCATTTTATTTCTATTCTTATTACATCAGCTCCATCTGAGATCATTGGGCATTAGGTCCCAAAGATGGTGACTCCTGGCTTGGTATAACCAGTTATAGGAAACAGATGTGAGATTAGATTGTTCAACACTGAGTGACCTCAAAGGATTCTAATGTCAGCCTCTCACTTTAAAAAATCTGGAACTTCAGTATTTATGCCAAATGTAAGAAATTGGATAATTAAAGTATGGCTCATGAAAAGATATGTAGTGTGTACCAGTATGTTATGACCTTTCAGTGGAAACTACCTTCTAGTGATGTGATTATGAACAAATGACATTTTTAGATGTATTCACAGAAACCTTTATGTCTGTATTTCAGTTCTCATCAGAGCCCTAGGACACTGATTAAGCTGATCTCCATTCCACACTGCCTGGAAGGATGCAGGCTTGCATTTAGATGTGAACAAAATAAGCATGAACTGATAAACTCAGCTCCAGTTATCAGTGGAGAGGAGTCCCTTCAAGGATACAGTCAATCAAACTTAATTCAATTCTATATGTGAGAGCAATTTTACAGTAAGGGCAAGAAGCTGACTGTGAACTTGCAGCCCAGTCAGCCTCACTGCCAAACCCTCCATCCAGCACTTGTTCTGGATGGAGTGTCAATCTATTCCTAGTTCTCAGCTCCTGTTTCACAACTACCTTTTATAATATAAAAATGATTGTTAGTCATAGAAATAAAACCTTTTTAAGACAAGCGTCTGTTGATGAGCACTTGGATTGTTGCCATGTCTTGGCTGCTGTAAGTAGTACTGCTATGAACCTTGGGGTGAATGTATCTTTTCAAAGTAAACTTTTCATATTTTCTGGATATACACCCAAGGGTGGAATTGCTGGATCATATGGTAGCTCTATTTTTTTATTTTTTTAAGGAACCTCTACACTGTTCTCCATAGTGACTGTATGAATTTACCTTCCCACAAACAGTGTTGGAGTGTTCCCTTTTCTCCATCTCTCTAACAAGGTTTATTTTTAGGCTTTTTGATGATGGCCATTCTGACCACTGTGTGGTGATGCCCCTATCATAGTTTTGGTTTGCATTTCTCTAATCCTTAGTAATGTGTAGCATGTTTCATGTCTTTATTGGCCATCTCTATGTCTTCCTTGGAGAAATGTCCATTTCATTTTCCATCCATTATTTGATTGGATTTTTTTAAAATAATTGAGCTTCATGATTTGTTTTTATATTTTGGAAATTAACCTCTCATTTGTTGCATTTTTAAATTTATTTTTTTTGAGGATAATTGCTTTACAATATTGTGGTAGTTTCTGCCACACACCAACATGAATCCGTTACATGCATGTTCCCCTCTCTCTTGAGCTTTCCTCCCATTCTTTACAATATCATCCAGAGTGTCAATCCTAAACTCTTCTAAGTGCATTGCCTTGCTTTCCACATAGAAGCCTCAGTACAGGCTCTGGTCTAGTGCTTACGCCTTGCACCTGTCTTCTGCCTTCTGATCACAACCTGGGCTTCCTATGAGACTGTATGTGGTGTGATTTGCCTATCATTTCTATGATCTGAGAGTATAATAAACTTTTGACTTCCTGAGTCTGTCCCCTGTCTCCTATAAGGAAGGGCCTCACTGACCATCACATAAAAACATATAAAATAGCATAGTTACTTTAGCTTTACCTTATTGGTGATTATTTTGACTCAGTTTCTTAAACTCTTCTCTATGTCTCTAACTCTGTCACTGTTCATGTCAATAATCATATCTTGGTTCAATCAGGAGGGCCCCTTCTATTAATGACCTAGTTTACAGCTTATTTTTTGTGGTTTTGACTTCTACTCAAGATTTTACTGTAGGTCTCTTTATGTTGGGTGGGGCTGTCCTCAAATTGGGTTGAATTAACTGGTTCAGGTCATTAACTGCTTATTGCCAAATTCAGACTTAAATTGAAGAAAGTAGGGGAAACTACTACACCATTCAGGTATGACCAAAATCAAATCCATTATGACTATACAGTGGAAGTGACAAATAGATTCAAGGAATTAGATCAGATAGACACTGTGCCTAAAAACTATGGATGGAGGTTCATGACATTGTACAGGAGGCAGTGATCAAGATCATCTGCAAGAAAAAGAAACAAAAAAAAAGGCAAAATAGTTGTGAGGAGCCTTTACAAATAGCTGTGAAAAGAAGAGAAGTGAAAGGCAAAGGAGAAAAAGAAAGATATACCTGTTTGAATGCAGAGTTCTAAAGAAGAGCAAGGAGAGATAAGAAAACTTTCCTCAGTGATCAATGAAAAGAAATAAAGAAAAACAATAGAATGGGAAAGACCAGTGATCTCTTCAAGAAAATCAGAGATACCAGGGGATCTTTTCATGCAAAGATGGGGACAATAAAGGACAGAAATGGTATGGACCTGACAGAAGGAAAAGATATTAAGAAGAGGTGGCAAGAATACACAGAAGAACTATACAAAAAAGATCTTCATGACCCAGATAACCATGATGGTGTGATCACTCACCTAGAGCCAGACATCCTGGAAGGCAAAGTCAGGTGGGCTTTAGGAAGCATCACCATGAACAAAGCTAGTGAAGGTGATGGAATTCCAGTTGATCTACTTCAAATCCTAAAAGATGATGCAGTGAAAGTGTTGTACTCAATATGCCAGCAAATTTGGAAAACTCATCAGTGGCCATAGGACTGGAAAAGGTCAGTTTTCATTCCAATCTCAAAGAAAGGCAATGCCAAAGAATGCTCAAACTACCACACAATTGCACTCATCTCACATGCTAGCTAAGTAATGCTCAAAATTTTCCAAGCCAGGCTTCAACTATACATGAACCATGAACTTCTGAAAATTCAAGTTGGATTTATAAAAGTCAAAGGAACCAGAGAGCAAATTGTCAACATCCGTTGGATCATTGAAAAAGCAAGAGAGTTCCAGAAAAGTATCTACTTCTACTTTAGTGACTATGCCAAAGCCTTTGACTGTGTGGATCACAGCAGGCTGTAGAGAATTCTTCAAGAGAAGAGATGGATATACCAGACCACCCAACCTGCCTCCTGAGAAATCTGTATACAAGTCAAGAAGCAACAGTGAGAACTGGACATGGAACAGCAGACTGGTTCCAAATACAGAAAGGAGTATGTCAAGGCTGTATATTGACACCCTGCTTATTTACCTTACATGCAGAGTACATCATTAGAAACGCTGGACTAAATGAAGCACAAGCTGGAATTAAGGTTGCCTGGATAGATATCAATAACCTAAGATATTCAGATGACACCACCCTTATGACAGAAAGCAAAGAGGAACTGAAGAGCGTCTTGATGAAAGTGAAAGAGGAGAGTGAAAAAGCTGTCTTAAAACTCAGCGATCAAAAAGCAAAGATCATGGCATCTGGTTCAATCACTTCATGGCAAATAGATGGGGAAACAGTGGAAACAGTGACATACTTTATTTCTAGGGGCTCCAAAATCACTGCAGATGGTGACTGCAGCCATGAAATTAAAAGACACTTGCTCCTTGGAAGAGAAGTTATGACCAACCTAGCCAGTTTATTTAAAAGCAGAGACATTACTTTGCTGACAAAGGTCCATCTAGTCAAAGCTATGGTTTTTCCAGTAGTCATATATAGATGTGAGAGTTGGACTATAAAGAAAGCTGAGGGCTGAAGAACTGATGCTTTTAAACTGTGGTGTTGGAGAAGACTCTTGAGAGTCTCTGGACTGCAAGGAGATCCAATCTGTCCATCCTAAAGGAAATCAGTCATGAATATCAATAGGAAGGACTGATGCTGAAGCTAAAACTCCAATACTTTGGCCACCTCCTGTGAAGAATTGAGTCATTTGATTCTGGGAAAGATTGAAGGCAGGAGGAGAAGGGGACAACAGAGGATGAGAAGGTTGGATGGCTTCACCGACTCAATGAGTCTGAGTGAACTCCGGGAGTTGGTGATGGACAGGGAGGATGGCATGCTGCAGTGCATGGGGTCTCAGAGTCGGACACAACTTAGCAACTGACATGATCTGAGCTGAACCTTTGTGGCTGATGGAATTAAATTACTCTGTTGACCAATAGATGACCAGATATTTCTTCAGCAAAGATAGGCTTATTTCGGATCAGCAGAGAATTGCAATTAGGGGTCTGAACCCATAGTGATACATGTGAAAGTCTCCCCACAGCAAGGGAAGGAAGACTTTCATAGGTTGAAAAATGGACACTTGAAAGGGCCATAGTAAACAGAGTCAATGGCTTTGAGTCTCTCTCCTTCCTGTTGGGCTGGGCTATGTCACAGGGCATGAGACCTCCCCCTGCTGGTCTCACAACTTACTTAATTGAGGTTTCTGTTTATTTCTTTTATAGCCCCTAAAAAATGTCAAGTATCCTGGGTTGGATGTAGCCCGATAATTTTTGGCGTTGAGATTTGGAATAAAATTATGTATAAAGTCAGAATGTTAGTTTTCTCATATGTATTGGTTTTATATTGCTATTTTAATATTTATTGTAAATATAGTGGCTTTTATCATTTTATAGTTCAGGAGATCAAAAGTCCTAAAGTCGAGGTGTCAAGAGGACTGCCTTCAGGGGAGAATCTGTTTCCTTGTTTTTCAGCTTCCAAAACTGCCAGTGTCCCCAGCTTGCATCCCTCTGTCACCATCACCCCAGCCTCTGTGTCCATCATGACTTCTCCTCCGTGGCTGTCACTGTCCTGCCTCCCTCTTTTAAGGACACTGGGATTATATTGGGACCGAGTAGTATCCATCACTTAATCACAAATGTGAAAGCCCCTTTTGTTTTGCAAAGAAACAGTCACAATTTCTAAGAATTGGGGCTTGAATTTCTTTGCTGGGGGGTCAGGAGGGCATTTCCCATCTACCAGACAAGTTTCTAGAATTGGGAAAAAAAAAAAAAAACCTTCCCTGCTTGTTTTCATTGTTGTCATTAGGCACAAATGAGAAATACTGAGAAAGCTTAATATAGTCAATAAAGGCATCATTTACTAGAAATAACCCATCTTACTGCTCCTACTTTATGTATTTCTTTTTATTCTATAAAGTGTTTTTCTGTTTATACTTGGAGTATTACATGAATTGATTTCACTGCTGTGATTCACAAGGTTTTTTATAGTATAGCATGTTTTATCACAGAACTATGTTTTTTTTTTATTTCCAGAAAGCTCTATTAAGAATGTATTGATAAAAGATAAGCACAAGTTCCAAAATATGCAGATTTGCTTTAAAACAGCAAATATAGCAACCGAATCCAGGAAAGCAGAAAAAAAGAAAGATTGCCATTTGTCTTTTTTTTTTTTTTTTTTTGCCAGACATACTAGCTGTTAACTGGCTTCACACTATTACTGTCTTTGTTTTTCATAACTGCATTAGCAACTCCATGCCCTGAGAATATGTGGAAAAGTTTGAAGTGACATAAATTCTGATTTCAAGAGCAGCATGCTTGTCTGTTTGATATACAGACACATATATCTAAGTGCCTGGTGGAGAGACACAGATCCATCTGGGTAGATGGCATTGTGATTGTTTGCAGCTGTTTATGCTTAAGTTCAAAGACACACATGAGAGGAATGTGACATTTTCATTGATTGGTTTCATATTGCTATGTAGATAGTACTATGAAACAATGGTATCCACAATAGATATAGTCATAAAACTATTTATATTTCTATGAATTGGCCAAAGAGTTTATTCAGGTTTTTTCATGACATCTTACAGAAAAACCCACATATATTTTTGATCCATCCAACATTCTTGCATACTAAAAATTGTCAGAGATGTTGACTGAAAAAAAAAAAAAACACCACAAGCTAATATTTGAGAATATTTTATTTGATGGATGGACTTAAAATTTAAGCTCAGGAAGCAGACCCTCAGATGGCTCCAAGGGACAGAACCCAAGAGGTGAGGGAGGAGCCAGGATCTATAGGAGTTTTTGCAGGTCATTGAAATGTCAAAGGCTTACTAAAAAAAAATCCAGAAGTCTCAAGTTAAGGAATTTAATACTTTTAGCTCACTGAAATCATTCCTTTGATACATACCTCAGTCATTGGTCTTCCCTGGTGGCTCAGATGGTAAAGAATTTGCCTGCAATGAAGGAGACCCAGGTTTGATCCCTGAGCTGGGAAGATCCTCTGGAGAAGGGAATGGCAACCCACTTCAGTTTTCTTAGTGGGAGAATCCCATGGACAGAGAGAGGGGCCTGGCAGGCTACAGTCCATGGTTTTGCAGAGTCGGACATGACTGAGTGGCTAACACTTTCTTTTCAGCTGTCTGGGGCCAAAATCCTGTTTTTTCATCCTGAGTCTCTTCAGGGTGTACCATCAGAGAGGCTGGGGCAGGTGACTAAAGGCAGGCATCCGGCTTCCACCCTGAATCCCCTCTTGGCTCACCACTGGGAACGCTGCAGTATGATGACTCGACCACTGCAGCATCCTTTCTTTACAAGTGTGGCAGGCAATATTCTTTCAGAGAGACTGATAGAGAGATTCAGTTTTGATTTTTAGTTCTTTTTTTAAATTAATTTGTTCTGTACATATAACTATATTCATGTGTATTTCTATAAATTATACAATATAAATATATTTATACACATATAAATAAAATATATACATTATATTATATATATATATACACACATATATATATGTAATACAAAGAGTAATACTTGTACTGGTGTATAGTCCAGTGAGTTTTAACACATCCATAGATTTGTTGTAACTCGCACCATAGAATGTAGAACAAGTCATCTCCCCCAAAACTCACTCTCTAGCCCTCTGATTACCCTTACCCAATCTCTGACACCAGCTGATCTATTCTTTCACCATTGTCTTCACTCCCTCCTAGTGGTAATTCAAAATGTAAAGCAGTCTGGGTGTTTTTTTTTTTTTTAAATGAAGATGAACGTGAACTTAAATCTCCAACAATCCTACTCCTAAGTATTTACTCTGGAAAGATAATAACTAATGTTCACACAAAATGATTATAGTGATAATATACATAATTGTCCCAAACTGGAAAAAAAAAATAAAGCATGCATTTTGCAATAGGAAAGCAAATACATACTCTGGTGTGTCCATAAAGTGGAACACAACTCAAACAGAAAGGGTTCAAGTGGGGTTTAAAAATGTTGTTTCCTAACTTGATAAGGACAGTGGTTCTCAATGTGTTTGGGGCATTCCAAGACTTTTCAACTAATCTTTTGCAACACCATGAACTGTAGCCCACCATGCTCCTCTGTCTATGAGATTTTCCAGGCAAGAATATTGGAGTACATAGCCATTTCATTCTCCAGAGGATCTCTCTACAAAGTAAAATTGTTTTTCTGTCATAATATAAAGACATTATTTGCCATTTTCATTGTACTGATACTTATACTGATGTTGCAAAAATGGCAGTGTCTTGGCACACATCAAGGTGATAGAAATGAACTATACCAGGAGATGTATTTCTGACAACTGAGCACACATATTAAAGAAAATAAAAAATAAGCCCATTTCCTTTGTAAATGTCTTTGATTCTAGCATCCCTGAGCCTCTCAGTGCTCCAGCTATAGGACCCAGAGGATACTCTGAGACCCTTCTGAAATTCTGACAATCTAATGACCAAAGCTGAAGGCAGCAGAGCTGTTAAAGTTCCTGGGTCAATAAGTCTCCTCTGGTAGGAAACCATGGCTGGAGGGCTTACAGGTGCACCCAGCCAGTAGTTTGGATTTTCTTAGAAAAGAACTGCGGGCTCGGGAGTTTCCACCAACTGTCTTTTCCTTCCTCTCTCCTACCTCTGGGCCAGACCTGCCTCGTGCTCTAACCTACATGACTCACATCATAGTTTCTTTCACATCCATTTCCCCCAGTTAATTTCTTGCAAATCTTATTTCATCTTGATGCCCTTGTCCCTGTGGACCTGAAAAAACCATTGCAGTAATAGCTACTCATTTTATCAAATCTTGACCACTGAGTACACATTGGTTTAACATTGTGTATGAAAACAGTGGAAGTGTACATCAATAACTTCTACAACACACAGCTGGCATAATGGTTGTCTCAGTGAGAAAGTTTTTGAGACCACTTGAGTTAAGAGCTAAACTAGTCATTATTTTTTTGGAACAATATTATTGCTTTAAGAGTTACCAGTGAACAAAGATGGTTATCTGTTTGCTTTGCTGTTCAGGTGATTTGCCAGACATTTTCTCAGAATAAATGAAGGAAGCTTATTAAGTCAAGAGAAACTGGAAGTGTTTAGTGGCAATTATGAAATTCAAGATTATAACTGAAAATTAGAATTTTACCCATGGTGGATTCATGTCAATGTATGCCAAAACCAATACAGAATTGTAAAGTAAAAAAATAAAAAAATAAAAAAACTTGTGTTTACTACAATGGGCTTCAGAGTTTTTCAGTTTCTAAAGAATGTCTTTTTTTAAAGTCATTATCAATTCCTTAAAATCTCTAATTATGTGGGAATAGTTGTCTACAGAGGTGCATGCAGAAATTTTGGGTTGTGTTAGAAAGTTTTATATCTTTACTATTGTTGTGGTTACACTATTTTGTGTGTGTGTGTGTGTGTGTAAAGAGCTACAGATTAAAGAGTGAATTTTGCTCTACGTAAATTATGCTTCAATAAACCTGACCCAAAAGTCCAGTTAGAGTATTTCAATATATATACTCCCCTGTTGCTCAGACTCTCCTCACCAGCACCCCAAATTTGGATTCAGTTTCCTCCAATCTTCAAAACTTCCTCCTTCTCCTTTATCAAGCTGACTACTGAAGTGTTTCTCAGGCAGCATAGGTTACTCTGTTACAGAGGGCAACTTGAGTTTATGGCAGTCTTGATCAACAATGCCTCACACATTCACCATTCATCAATATTCAGCAAATATTGAACAACTGTTGAAAGTCATGTGATGTGATATAAGACAAAACGCAAATAGCACCCCACGAAGTTGTGGCTTTCATATGAACCCATGAAGGTGGGTAACAAGATACTGACCTTGCACAGTGATACCCTTGAAGGTAAACCTGTAACAAGGTGCTACAGGAATCTAGAAAAGAAAGTGAGATGAGGAATCCACTTCTGGTGTGGCAAGAAAGGTGAGCCCTGAAGTATATCTTAGAGAACACATGCTTCAGGTCACTAAGACACATCATGGTCCCCATGTCTGAGTTAAACACACTCTCGTGTGACTGCGGCAAACTGGAAAGACAAGTTGCCTTTTTTTCCCCCTAATCTGAAGACTATTCCTCAGACAACTTCCATTACAAACCATGTCATTTGTCTTCTCTATATCACTGCTAGTTTTTGATAAGCTATTGCTATTTTTCATTAATATAAACACTTAAGAGACCAGAACATCTTCTCAAGTAAATATATTTTGCTCATCAATACCAACAAACTTGTATCCACTTATTTCAACTTCTTTTTCCTTCTGTTTTGACCATTTGGAGATTCCTCATCATTTCACATGTTTCCATCAGAATGAATTGATTTTGTTTGGAAAATGAGGGCTATCAAATGATATTTTGAACAATTTTGCTATTGCTTCATTTTCTCAAACTCACTCAAATTATACTTTTTAGTTTTCTTTAGAGAAATATCTCATTTTATTTCTTCACCTACAATTTATGGATCTTGTGCTGTGTACCAGACCAGGGTAAAGATCAAGTAATATAGTTCCTGTCTTCAAAGAATTCACAATTTATTTGGGCAAACAAACATGTTTTCAAATCTTAAAAAATGATGTTTAAATTGTAGTATTTTTTAATGTTCTGTGTGCACACAGGCTGAAGTGGTCCAAGCAACTTTAAGGACTCCAGGGGAACCACAGAAAATTACATTTATGTTAAAAAGTGTATAGGTGATTTAAACTAAACAAGGTAGATCTGTATTATAGGCAGAAGCTGCATAAAAGCCTGAAAATAGGAGAGAGAGACAGAGTGCTACGTGCCAGAGTATGACAGACCTTGTATCCCATTTTAAGGAATTTGATCTTTATTTTTAAGCTTGTAAACCTTTATAGCACAAACTACTTCGTATTTTAAAACATGTTTCTAGCATCACTGTAATGAATGGTTCCAGTAAAGTAACACTTTACTTGAAAGGTAAAAAAAAAAAAAACAAACAAACAAACACGTAATTTAATTTTGTGCTTTACTTCAGTCAGTAATAGTGAGAATTCAAAATGAGTTATTAGAGAGAAATCAAAAGTGAAATAGTCTAAAACATGTGCTTATTCTATTTTGAGAGTTGGGAGGGGGCATTGACTGCAAATATCAAATTTGGCAATTTTATTTATGGAATAAATAGCCAAAACAGGGGACACAGAGAGAGATTATTTTATTTAAAAAATAGATTTAATTTTTAGAACAGTTTTAGGTTCATAGGAAAATAGAAGGAAAATTACAGAAATGTCCCATATATTACTTCCCACCTCCACAAAGTCTCCCAAAAAATTATTCTTCTGTTGACAATTGATGAACCTACATTGACAACATCATATTCATACAAAATCCAGTTTGACATACGATTCACTCGTGGTGGTGTACAGTATGGGATCAGACAGATTTATCATGACATGTATCCACCGTAAAGTATCACACACATTATCACACACACTACTCTAAAAATCATCTCTGCTATACCATTTTGCATTCCTACCACAGGTAAATGAGGGTTCCTGTTGCCCTACACCCTCACCAGGTGTTGTAAGTGTTGCAAATTTTGGCTTTTCTGATGAGTGTGTAGCAGCATCCATTTGTTGTTTCATTTCCTTGGTGACATGATGTGTGTTTTATCATTTGCTTATCTGATATCTGCATATCTTTTTTGGGGAGGTATTTGCTCTGGATTGCTATGCATTATCAACATAGATTTTTTTTTTTTTCTGGTAACAGAGAAACAATGAATTAATAAATATATTATTTTTTTTTTTAACTGTCAGTTAGTTCAGTTCAGTCGCTCAGTCATGTACGACTCTGTGATCCCTCGACTCGCAGCACGCCAAGCCTCACTGTCCATCACCATCTCCCGGAGTTCACTCAGACTCACGTCCATTGAGTCCGTGATGCCATCCAGCCATCTCGTCCTTGGTCATCCCCTTCTCCTCCTGCCCCCAATCCCTCCCAGCATCAGAGTCTTTTCCAATGAGTCAACTCTTCGCATGAGGTAGCCAAAGTACTGGAGCTTCAGCTTTAGCATCATTCCTTCCAAAGAAATCCCAGGACTGATCTCCTTCAGAATGGACTGGTTGGATCTCCTTGCAGTCCAAGGGACTCTCAAGAGTCTTCTCCAACACCACAGTTCAAAAGCATCAATTCTTCAGCGCTCAGCCTTCTTCACAGTCCAACTCTCACATCCATACATGACCACTGGAAAAACCATAGTCTTGACTAAACAGACCTTAGTCAGCAAAGTAATGTCTCTGCTTTTGAATATACCATCTAGGTTGGTCATAACTTTTCTTCCAAGGAGTAAGCGTCTTTTAATTTCATGGCTGCAGTCACCATCTGCAGCAATTTTGGAGCCCAAAAAACTAAAGTCTGACACTGTTTCCACTGTTTCCCCATCTATTTCCCATGAAGTGATGGGACCGGATGCCATGATCTTCATTTTCTGAATGTTGAGCTTTAAGCCAACTTTTTCACTCTCCTCTTTCACTTTCATCAAGAGGCTTTTTAGTTCCTCTTCACTTTCTGCCATAAAGGTGGTGTCATCTGCATATCTGAGGTTATTGAGATTTCTCCTGGCAATCTTGATTCCAGCTTGTGTTTCTTCCAGTCCAGCGTTTCTCATGATGTACTCTGCATAGAAGTTAAATAAGCAGGGTGACAATATACAGGCTTGACGTACTCCTTTTCCTATTTGAAACCAGTCTGTTGTTCCATGTCCAGTTTTAACTGTTGCTTCCTATCTGCATACAGATTTCTCAAGAGGCAGGTCAGGTGGTCTGGTATTCCCATCTCTTTCAGAATTTTCCACAGTTGATTGTGATCCACACAGTCAAAGGCTTTGGCATAGTCAATAAAGCAGAAATAGATGTTTTTCTTGAACTTTCTTGCTTTTTCCATGATCCAGCGGATGTTGACAATTTGATCTCTGGTTCCTCTGCCTTTTCTAAAAACCAGCTTGAATATCAGGGAGTTCACGGTTTTTTAAAGTGTAACTAGGAAAATAAAATTGCTATATAAAGCTTTATGGGTTTTGTTAATGTAAGTGAAGATTTAAAACTAAAAACCTTAGTGTTGTTTTATAAATCTGTGTCCTTTTTGGGGTGCTCCATCAGTAGCCAAAATATATTTTGATATATTTACCCTGGAACTAGGCACTTATATCTAGGATATCAGCATAATTATCTGAAAATGAGGCTTTATAAGTTTTAAAATATATCCTGAATTGAACAGTATTTAAACAAACAAACAAACAAAAAACCAAAGTAGTTTTTTTTTTCTCCTAATTGTTGGATTTTTGGAGTTCTTTGTAAATTGTGGATATGGTTCTTTATAAGATATATCTTTTTACAGCTATTTGTAAGGCCTCCCCAGACAGCCATTTTGCTTTTTTGCATTTCTTTTCCATGGGGATGGTCTTGATCCCTGCCTCCTGTACAATGTCATAAACCTCAGTCCATAGTTCATCAGGCACTCTATCAATCAGATCTAGGCCCTTAAATCTATTTCTCACTTCCACTGTATAAGCATAAGGAATTTGATTTAACTCATACCTGAATGGTCTAGTGATTTTCCCTACTTTCTTCAATTTAAGTCTGAATTTGGCACTAAGGAGCTCATGATCTAAGCCACAGTCAGCTCCTGGTCTTGTTTTTGTTGACTGTAAAGTGCCTCTCCATCTTTGGCTGCAAAGAATATAATCAATCTGATTTTGGTGTTGATCATCTGGTGATGTCCATGTGTAGTCTTCTCTTGTGTTGTTGCAAGAGGGTGTTTGCTATGACCAGTGCATTCTCTTGGCAAAACTATTAGCCTTTGCCCTGCTTCATTCCGTATTCCAAGGCCAAATTTGCCTGTTACTCCAGGTGTTTCTTGACTTCCTACTTTTGCATTCTAGTCCCCTATAATGAAAAGGACATCTTTTTTGGGTGTTAGTTCTAAAAGGATTTATAGGTCTTCATAGAACCATTCAACTTTAGCTTCTTCAGCGTTACTGGTGGGAGCACAGACTTGGATTACTGTGATATTGAATGGTTTGCCTTGGAAACGAACGGAGATTATTCTGTCGTTTTTGAGATTGCATCCAAGTACTGCATTTCGGACTCTTTTGTTGACTATGATGGCTACTCCATTTCTTCTAAGGGATTCCTGCCCGCAGCAGTAGATATAATCGTTATCTGAGTTAAATTCACCCATTGCAGTCCATTTTAGTTCACTGATTCCTAGAATGTTGATGTTCACTCTTGCCATCTCCTGTTTGATCCCTTCCAATTTGCCTTGATTCATGGACCTGACATTCCAGGTTCCTATGCAATATTGCTCTTTATAGCAATGGACTTGCTTCTATCACTAGTCACATTCACAGCTGGGTATTGTTTTTGCTTTGGCTCCATCCCTTCATTCTTTCTGGAGTTACTTCTCCACTGATCTCCTGTAGCATATTGGACACCTACTGACCTGGGGAGTTCTTCTTTCAGTATCCTATCATTTTGCCTTTTCATACTGTTCATGGGGTTCTCAATGAAAGAATACTGAAGTGGTTTGCCATTCCCTTCTCCAGTGGACCACATTCTGTCAGACTTCTCCACCCTGACCCTCCCTTCTTGGGTGGCCCCACAGGGCATGGCTAAGTTTCATTGAGTTAGACAAAGCTGTGGTCCTAGTGTGATTAGATTGACTAGATTTCTGTGATTATGGTTTCAGTGTGTCTGCCCTCTGATGCCCTCTTGCAAACCTAAAGTCTTACTTGGGTTTCTCTTACCTTGGACATGGGGTATCGCTTCACGGCTGCTCCAGCAAAGTGCAGCCACTGCTCCTTACCTTGGACGAGGTGTATCTCCTCACCACCGCCTCGCCTGACCTTGAATATGGGGTAGCTCCTCTCAGCTGTTCCTGCACCGTCGCAGCCTGGCACTCTCGGCCACCACCCCTGACCTCGGAAGTGGGGTAGGTCCTCCCAGCCATGCTTGTGTGCCCTCGCAGCTGCCTACCAAGGAGAAAAGGAAAGACATTAAGCATCTGAATGCAGAGTTCCAAAGAAAAGAAAGAGATAAGAAAGCCTTCCCCAGTGATCAATGCAAAGAAATAGAGGAAAACAACAGGACGGGAAAGACTAGAGATCTCTTCAAGAAAATTAGAGATACCAAGGGAACATTTCCTGCAAAGACGGGCTCAATAAAGGACAGAAATGGTATGGACCTAACAGAAGTAGAAGATATTAAGAAGAGGTGGCAAGAATACACAGAAGAACTGTACAAAAAAGATCTTCATGACCCAGATAATCACGATGGTGTGATCACTCACCTAGAGCCAGACATCGTGGAATGTGAAGTCAGGTGGGCCTTAGAATCTCTACACAAAAAACTAATGGAAGTGATTGAATTCTGGTTGAGCTATTTCAAATCCTGAAAGATGATGCTGTGAAAGTGTTGCCCACAATATGCCAGCAAATTTGGAAAACTCAGCAGTGGCCATAGGACTGGAAAAGGTCAATTTTCATTCCAATCCCAAAGAAAGGCAATGGCAGACAATGCTCAAACTACCGCACAATCGCACTCATTTCACACACTAGTGAAGTAATGCTCAAAATTCTCCAAGCCAGGCTTCAACAATATGTGAACTGTGAACTTCCCAATGATCAAGCTGGTTTTTGAAAAGGTAGAGGAACCAGAGATCAAATTGCCAACATCTGCTGGATCACCGAAAAAGCAAGAGATCCAGAAAGACATCTATTTCTGCTTTACAGACTATGCCAAGGAGAAGGCAATGGCAACCCACTCAAGTACTCTTGTCTGGAAAAACCCATAGACGGAGGAGCCTGGTAGGCTTCAGTCCACGGGGTGGCACAGAGTCGGACACGACTGAAGTGACTTAGCAGCAGACTATGCCAAAGCCTTTGACCTTGTGGATCACAATAAACTGTGGAAAATTCTGAAAGAGATGGGAATACCAGACCACCTGACCTGCCTCTTGAGAAACCTATATGCAGGTCAGAAGGCAACAGTTAGAACTAGACATGGAACAACAGACTGGTTCCAAATAGGGAAAGGAGTACGTCAAGCCTGTATATTGTCACCCTGCTTATTTAACTTCTATGCAGAGTACATCATGAGAAACCTTGGCTGGAAGAACACAAGCTGGAATCAAGATTGCTTGGAGAAATGTCAATAACCTCAGATATGCAGATGACACCACCCTTATGGCAGAAAGTGAAGAGGAGCTAAAAAATCCTCTTGATGAAAGTGAAAGAGGAGAGTGAAAAAGTTGGCTTAAAGCTCAATATTCAGAAAACGAAGATCATGGCATCTGGTCCCATCACTTCATGGGAAATAGATGGGGAAACAGTGGAAACAGTGTCAGACTTTATTTTTGGGGGCTCCAAAATTGCTGCAGATGGTGACTGCAGCCATGAAATTAAAAGACACTTACTCCTTGGGAAGAAAGTTATGACCAACCCAGATAGCATTTTGAAAAGCAGAGACATTACTTTGCCAACAAAGGCGTCTTGTCAAGGCTTTACTTTTCCCAGTGGTCATGTATGGATGTGAGAGTTGGACGGTGAAGAAAGCTGAGTGCCAAATAATTGATGCTTTTGAACTGTGGTGTTGGAGAAGACTCTTGAGAGTCCCTTGGACTGCAAGGAGGTCCAACCAGTCCATCCTAGAGGAGATCAGCCTTGGGATTTCTTTGGAAGGAATGATGATAAACTGAAACTGCAGTACTTTGGCCACCTGATGTGAAGAGTTGACTCATTGGAAAAGACTCTGATGCTGGGAGGGATTGGGGGCAGGAGAAGGACATGGCAGAGGATGAGATGGCTGGATGGCATCACCGACTCAATGGACGTGAGTTTGAGTGAACTCCAGGAGTTGGTGATGGACAGGGAGGCCTGGTGTGCTGTGATTCATGGGGTCTCAAAGAGTTGGACACTACTGAGCAACTGACCTGAACTGAACTGAACATATACCTTTTGCAAATATTTCCTGCCCATCTGTATCTCATCTTTTCATTCTCTTGAGGATGTCTTTCTCAGATAAGAAAATATTATTTTAATGAATTCCAGCTTATCAATTCTTTCTTTCATGCATCTTGCTGTTGGTGTTTATTCAAAATGTGATAGCCAAAATCTAGGACTTCCCTCATGGCTCAGAAGATAAAGAATCTGTATGAAATGTATGAGACCCAGGTTTTATGTCTGAGTTGGGAAGCTCCCCTGGAGAAGGTAATGGCTGCCCACTCCAGTAGTCTTGCCTGGAGAATGCCATGGACAGAGGAGCCTGATGGGCTACAGTTCATGAGGTTACAAAGATGGACAAAATTGTGCTATTGACACTTTCACATTCACTTTTCAAACCCACGACCATTTAGTTTTTCTCCTATGTTATCTTTTAAGTATTTTTTGTTTGTTTATTTTCTTTTGTTTGTCTGCTTGTTTTACAATTAGTCTTGTGATTCATGTTGAGTTCATATTTGTAATGGATATAAGCCCTTCGTAACTTTTCCTTATTCAATGCTGTTTGTATTTTTATTATTGTACTTGTTAAAGAGCTGTTAAATTTTTGTTAGGTGTTTAAATAGTGTCATGAATTTGGAATTCAAGCCAGAGGCTGGTGTTATATGTAAACTTTTATGGATTATGAGCCTGTAGCTAAAGGCCTGGTGTAGGTTGTAATACAAATAGAAAATTTATATAGCTGAAGAGAGGAGAGGACTTGGTTGAAAGAATAATGGTGTTGGTAAAGGAAGAGGGGTAAGACAAATGAAAAGGAAAGGTAATAGAAATAATGTTGAGTAGGAACGAGTACTTAAAATGGTTAAGTAGACAGAGACTCAAGAATGTGAAGTGTTTCTGGAATTCAGAGAAGTAAGATGTAACAAAAGTTTTTAAGATGGCTTTGTATCAGAAACTAGACTTTTAGCAACAAGGTTTCGTGGATTGGTTATATAAAACTTTTGCAATGGATGAAGAGTGAATAAATTAAAACTAAAAGTTTACAATTTTCTTGGTCTCTCCATGAGTTTAAACTTAAAAAAAAAAAAAAAAAAAAACATACTTTTTGACAAGTAGACCTCCAAGTTGATGTATTACATTTCACTGTGTCATCAGTCTTCAAAGGCATTAATTTGTTAAAGGCAAAACATCTGGAATTACTTATTTTTAGAAATCCCCAAATAAGTCATTCAGTGGATATTTCAAGAAGTCTTAAAAATTCCTTTTCCAGGAACAATCTGTAGTAGCTCAGAGTCAGGTATTTTAAGAAACAGGCAGAGACATGAATTAGCTTTGGTCAAAACAGCAACTGGTATTTCAGTAGCAACAGAAGGTCACTGCCCCTTTTCCTTTTCCAAGAAGTTTGAAAGTAATGCAATAATTAACTGATTGTTCTAAGAATCCAGTAACTATCACTAAATGTATAGATAACTGGGATAAAATAACCATTAGTGAATTAAAATCTGCTATACTTTCACTTTTCTGAAATGATTCATGGTCCTTGGCCATTATCATCAGCTCTCAAAGAATTTTTTGCAGAGACTGCTGTTTTCTCTCCCCTTTCAGTAATTTTGCAGATGATTTATTAGAGAATTCTCACTGATTTTGTTATTCTGGTATAATTTCTTTCTTCAAAAATACAAATTATTAGAGCTGGTAGTTGACTCCAAAACATCTTCACTAACATTGAAACCTATTGATCCAGTGGGTAAAGAATCTGCCTGCAATTCAGGATACACGGATTCAATTCCTGCACCAGGAAGGTCCCCTGGAGGAGGAAATGGCAACCCACTCTACAATTCTTGCCTGGGCAATCCCATGGATGGAGGAAACGTGGGCTCCAGTTCACAGTGTGGCAAAGAATCAGATGTGACCAAAGTGACTGAGCATGTGTGCACAACATCATATAAGATGGAATTATATTCCCCTTATTCACAGATGAGAGTAATAACATAGCCTGCTGGATCCTGAAAACAAAGGACTGTATTTTGTAGTCTCATGTACATGAATAGTTAAAATTGGACATGAAAGAACAGACTGGTTCCAAATCGGGAAAGAAGTGTGTCAAGGCTATATATTATCACTCTGCTTAACTTATATGTAGAGTACATTATGGGAAATGTCAAGCTGAATGAAGCACAAGCTGGAATCAAGATTGCCAGGAGAAATATCAATAACCTCAGATATGCAGATAACATCACTCTATGGCAGAAAGCAAAGAACTAAAGAGCCTCTTGATGCAAGAGAAAGAGGAGAGTGAAAAAGTTGGTTTAAAACTCAACATTCAGAAAATTAAGATCATGGCATCTGGTCCCATCACTTCATCACAAATAGATGGGGAAACAGTGGAAACAGTGACAGATCATTTTTTGGGCTCCAAAATAACTGCGGATGGAGACTGCAGCCATGAAGTTAAAAGACGCTTGCTACTTGGAAGAAAAGTTATGACCAACCTACACAGTTTATTTAAAAGCAGAGACATTACTTTCCAACAAAGATCCATCTAGTCAAAGCTATGGTTTTTCTGGCAGTCACATATGGATGTGAGAGCTGGACTATAAAGAAAGCTGAGCGCTATGGCCATCTGATGCAAGGAACTGACTCATTTGAAAACCCTAATGCTGGGAAAGATTGAAGGCAGGAGGATAAGGGGACAACAGAGGATGAGATGTTTGGATGGCATCACTGACTCAATGGACATGAGTTTGAGTAAGCTCTGGGAGTTGGTGATGGACAGGGAGGCCTGGCATGCTGCAGTCCATGGGGTCACAGAGTCAGACACGAGTGAGTGACTGAACTGAACTGAACTGTATAACTAATGACAAAATGGTATCAAATTATTTGGTAACTTGTAGAATGTTATATGACTGGATAAGTGATTTTCAGACATTTTAGCTTATTGAAGAAGTAGTAAGAATATTTGTTTTCCTGTTTTGTTGATCAAATAATTTGGCCAATGAGATACAAGTTAATAGATTCTGTATTGCTATCTCCTGAGTTCCCATTACTGATATGAATAATCTATTTTCTGAACCTACTCTGTTTCCACCCTTAAAAAAAAGAAAAAAAGAAAAAACCCTTGTTGTACACAATCAGGATAGGAAACCATGAGGGTGTGAAAATATCCATAAATTGCAGCCCCAAACTCACTTAGCCATACAGAAGAAATACACACTAATGTAGCTAATTTAAATGGTCACCAGGGATGCTGGCTTTGAAGTTTCAGATAATTTGATGACTTCACATCTTTAGCTGCATATTTATGGACCATAAATTAATTATTTTGTAATCCTTATTTTATTATGGCTACAAATGTACAATGGCTGACCTTTCTCCAAACCACAGTTGAAACTTCTCTAAGCTGCCTCATTAACAATAATGCTTAGTAATGAAGTATCAAAGAGTTGTAAAAATTCTCATCATTTCAAAAATCGTCTCTGTAATGATGGCTCATTTGTTCATGTCAACATTTTAGTAGGGTCCAAAATCCCAGATAAGTTAAGTCAGGATCTTTCTATCTTCACTTTTTAGTTAATATTGTATTTAACTCTGGTTAGAGGCTTTCCTGATGGCTAGATGGTAAAGAATCTGCCTGCCAAAGCAGGAGATGCAGGTTCAACCCCTGGATCAGGAAGATCCCCTGGAGAAGGAAATGGCAACCCACTCCAGTAATCTTGCCTGGGAAATCCCATGCACAGAGGAGCCTGGCAGTCTACCATCCATGGGGTTGCAAAAGAATCCACAACTTAGCAGTTAAGCAACAACAAATGAAGAGGCTAGTTTACCTTAGCACATTTAAAATTTGATTCTATAAATATTTGAATATCTGTAATGTTCCAAAATCATAAGCTACCATCATAAGAAAATAATATGTTCCCTTTTCTTTATGAATTTAAAGGACATAGTGGAAATGTGAAGTGGTAACTCAGGTCCTAGTTAGTCTATTAAAATGTTTGTGGAGTCATCACTAGATATTAAATTTGAATTGCAGTTTAGAATGGTGTCACTTACATGTCACTTGCTGCTGCTGCTGCTGCTAAGTCACTTCAGTTGTGTCCGACTTCGTGTGACCCCATAGACGGCAGCCCACCAGGCTCCCCAGTCCCTGGGATCCTTCAGGCAAGAATACTGGAGTGGGTTGTCATTTCCTTCTCCAATGCATGAAAGTGAAAAGTGAAAGTTAAGTCGCTCAGTCATGTCCGACTCCTAGTGAACCCATGGACTGCAGCCTACCAGGCTCCTCTGTCCATGGGATTTCCCAGGCAAGAGTACTGGAGTGGCACTTATGTATGCAAATATAATGATGTGAACATTCATTTTCAGAATATTGATGAGATGACAATTTACATGAAATTCTTTAGAATGTTTCTTGATAATATCTATTATCTTTTTTATTTTCTTTCAATAGATTTTGGTTAGGAAAACACCATACTGACATTTGGAGATTTAAATTGTGTGGGAAGTCTATAGAGCTTCTTAGTCAATTCATCATTGTTGCAGAAAAATATATTTAAATCCTTTATGAGGCCAGAGAATGGCTGAAACTCTTGTTACATAGAATAATTTTCAATTTTTGAAAAGCCAGATTCCACTCATTTCTATGAGATTACTTACTTTCAGTAAAAACTCAAGGTGATTGTTTGTGCTCAATGATCAGGATCAGTTCAGTTCAGTTCAGTTCAGTCACTCAGTTGTGTTTGACTCTTTGTGACCCTATGAATCCCAGCTCGCCAGGTCTCCCTGTCCATCACCAACTCCCGAAGTACCCAAACCCATGTCCATCGAGTAAGTGATGCCATCCAGCCATCTCATCCTCTGTTGTCCCCTTCTCCTCCTGCCCCCAATACTTCCCAGCATCAGGGTCTTTTCCAATGAGTCAACTCTTCGCATGAGGTGGCCAAAGTGTTGGAGTTCCAGCTTCAACATCAGTCCTTCCAATGAACACCCAGGACTGATCTCCTTTAGGATGGACTGGTTGGATCTCCTTGCAGTCCAAGGGACTCTCAAGAGTCTTCTCCAACACCACAATTCAAAAGCATCAATTCTTCAGTGCTCAGCTTTCTTCACCAACCAACTCTTGCATCCATACATGACTACTGGAAAAACCATAGCCTTAACTAGACAGACCTTTGTTGGCAAAGTAATGTCTCTGCTTTTAAATATGCTATCTAGGTTGGTCATAACTTTCCTTCCAAGGAGTAAGTGTCTTTTAATTTCATGGCTGCAATCACCATCTGCAGTGATTTTGGAACCCCAAAATAAAATTGATATAATCTCTCTTTTCAAAGATTACATAGTTTGTTCAAATAATATAGATTATTTTTTCAGGTATCTTGTAATAATCTATAATGTAAAATAATCTCAAAAGGATATATATATATTAAGATTAAAACATTTATTAATCTGTAGTTAATTTGTACATATATATCATTCAGTTATATATATATCAATTATATTATTAATTCAAGATATTGAGGATAGTTCCCTGTGTTATACAGTAGGTCCTTGTTGTATATTTATTTTGTATATAATATTGTGTATCTGTTAATCCCAAGCTCTTAATTTATCTCTCCCTCCACACCTCTCCCATATGATAGCCATCAGTTTATTCTCTATGTCTGTGAGTCTCCTGTTTTGTAAAAAAGTTCATTTATATCATTATTTTAGATTCCATATATATTCCAAATATTATACATATTTGTATTTTTCTATATGACATACTTCACTTCTTGTGATAATCTCTAGATCCATCCATGTTGCTGAAAATGGCATTATTTCATTCTTTTTATGGCTGAGTAATATTCTATTATGTGTATGAAAGTAAAAGTCACTCAGTCATGTACAACTCTTTGCACCACTGTGGACAGTACCAGTCCATGGAATTCTCCAGGCCATAATACTGGAGTGGGCAGCCATTCCCTTCTCCAAGGGGTCTTCCCAACCCAGGGATCGAATCCAGGTCTCCCACAGTGCAGGTGGATTCTTTACCAGTTGAGCCACCAGGGAAGCCCTTGATACATGTTTATATAAATATATATTTTAACTATATACATTATATATATATATATATATATATATCACATATTCTTTATCCATTGATCTGACACTGAGATTGCTTATATGTCCTGGCTACTGCATATACTGCAGCTATGAACATTGTTGTGCACATATCTTTTTGAATTAGAGTTTTCATCTTTTCCAAATACATGCTCAGCAATGAGATTGTTGGATCATATGGCAGTTCTGTTGTTAATTTTTTAAGGAACCTTAGTACTGCTTTCCATTGCAACTGCACAAATTTGTTATACTTTCCAACCTGCAGGGCAGGAGTGTTCCCTTTCCTCTAACCATCTCCAGCATTTATTGTTTGTAGATTTTTTTGATGATGGTCATAACAGGCAGGTTTGGCCTTGGAATACAAAATGAAACAGAGCAAAGGGTAACAAAGCTTTGCCAAGAGAATGCATTGGTCATAGTAAACATCTTCTTCCAACAATTTGAACGACAACTCTACACACGGATCTCACTAAATGGTCAGTACCAAAATCAGAATGATTATGTTCTTTGTAGCCAAAGATGGAGAAGCTCTATACAGTCAGCAAAAATAAGACTGGGAGCTGACTGTGGCTCACATCATGAACTCCTTATTGCAAAATTCAGACTTAAATTGGAGAAACTAGGAAAAACCACTAGATCATTCAGGTATAACCTAAATCAAATCCCTTATGATTATACAGTGGAAGTGACAAATAGATTCAAGTGATTAGATATGATAGTCAGAGTGCCTGAAGAAGTATGAATGCAGGTTTGTAACATTGTACAGTAGATGGTAACTAAAACCATCCCCAAGAAAAATAAATGCAAAAAGTCAAAATGGCTGTCTGAGGAGACCATACAAATAGCTGAAAAAAGAAGAAAAGTGACAGGCAAAGGAGAAAAGGAAAGATATGCCCATCTGAATGCAGAGTTCTAGAGAACATCAAGGAGAGACAAGAAAGCTTTTATAAATAAACAAAGCAAAGAAATGGAGGAAAACAATAGAATGGGAAAGACTAGATCTCTTCAAGAAAATTAGAGATACCAAGGGAAATTTTCATGAAAAAAAATGGGCTCAATAAAGGACAGAAATGGTATGGACTTAACAGAAGCAGAAGATATTAAGAAGAGGTGGCAAGAAATCACAGAAATACTGTACAGAAAAGATCTTCATGACCCAGATAATCATGATGGTTTGATCACTCATCTAGAGCCAGACATCCTGGAATGCAAAGTCAAGTGGGCCTTAGGAAGCATTAATATGAACAAAGCTAGTGGAGGTGATGGAATGCCACTTGAGCTATTTCAAATCCTAAAGGATGGTGCTGTTAAAATGTTGCACTCATTATGCCAGCAAATTTGCAAAGCTCAGCAGTGGTCACAGAACTGAAAAAGGTCAGCTTTCATTCTACCCAAAGAAGGGCAATGCCAAAGAATGTTCAAACTACCACACAATTGCATTCATTTCACATGCTAGTAAAGTAATGCTCAAAATCCTTTAAGCTAAGGTTTAGCAGTACATGAACTGAGAACTTCCAGATGTTCAAGATGTATTTAAAAAAGGCAGAATCCAGAGATCAAATTGCCAACATCCATTGAATCATGGAAAAAGCAAGACAATTCCACAAAATTATCGACTTCATTGACTATGCTAAAGTCTTTGACTGTGTGGATCACAACAAGCTGTGGAAAATTCTAAAAGTAATGGGAATAACAGACTATCTTACCTGCCTCCTGTGGAACCTATAACCAGGTCAAGAACAACAGTTAGAACCAGATATGGAACAATGGACTGGTTCAAAATTTTGAAAGGAGTATGTTAAGGCTGTATATTATCACCCTGCTTATTTAACGTACATGCAGAGCACATGCGAAATGCTGGGCTGCATGTAGCACATGGTGGTATCAAGACCGAGGGGATAAATATCAATAACCTCAGATATGCAGAAGACTCCACACTAATGGCAGAAATTGAAGAGGAACAAAAGAGCCACCTGATGAAGGTGAAAGCGGAGAGTTAAAAAAACTGGCTTAAAACTCAACATTCAGAAAACAAAGATCATGGCATCTGGTCCCATTACTTCAAAGCAAATAGATGCGGGCAAAATGGAAATCATGGCAAATTTTATTTTCTTGGGCTCCAAATCACTGAGGATGGTGATTGCAGCCATGAAATTAAAAGACAATTGCTGCTTGGAATAAAAGCTATGACAAACCTAGATAGCATATTAAAAAGCAGAGATATCACTTTGCTGACAAAGGTCTGCATAATCAAATCTATGGTTTGTGCAGAGTTGGGCCATAAAGAAGGCTTTCCCCATAGAACTGATGCTTTCAAACTGTGGTGCTGGAGAAGACTCTTGAGAGTCCCTTGGACAGCAAGGAGATCAAGCCAGTCAATTCTAATGGAAATCAACTGTGAATATTCATTGGAAGGACTAATGCTGAAGCTGAAGCTCCAGTACTTTGGCCACCTGATGTTAAGAGCCAACTTATTAGAAAATACCCACATGCTGGGAAAGACTGAAGGTATGAAAAGGATGTGACAGAGGATAAGATAGTCAGATGGCATCATTGACTCATTAGACGTGAGTTTGAGCAAGCTCCGGGAGACAGTGAAAGACAGGGAAGCCTGTCGTGCTGCAGTCCATGGGGTTGCAAAGTGTCAGACCAGACTTAGTGACTGAACAAGAGCTGTCTTTAAGAAATATTCAGTTTGACAGACAATACCTTCTTGAAGATGAGCTTTAATTAAGATAAATGATAAATGAGGCTGCTTAGTTTTTTTTGTGTGTGTGTGTTTTTTTTTTCATGATGAGTTCTCAATCTTCAGAATAGTGCTAAAAGTAATGAAAAAACTCCTTCTTACTGTAAACACAAATTAGAATGGGTATCTTCCCAACCTGTACTATAACCATTCCCCTCTTAGAAGGCACTGATGCTGCAAATTCATTATAGTTAATGATCTGTCTACAAAACAGACCCTGCTAACTACCAAACATCATAAAGAAGCAGTCAGCAGAACTTGTTCCAGAAAAAGAAACGTTTTTTAAACAAGATGAAACCTAATATGTGCTGATATATTTTTCATTTATTTGACATGCCATTATGTTGTTTTTTGTGAATCAATTCAGATTCCCCAAAGAAATTACACAGTACGTTAAACTTTAACTTTCACCGCTGTCACTTGATTGGGAGCTGCTTACTTTTCTTAGCATCTGTGTTACTTTTCTGTTGCTATGTAACAAATTACTCCAGACTTTGGGTCTTTTTGTTGGTGGTGGTTGGTTTTAAATTGATTTATTTATTTTAATTGGAAAATAATTACTTTCCAATATTGTAGTGACTTTAGCCATATATCGACATGAATCAGCCATGGGTGCACATGTGTCCTCCCAATCCTGAACACGTCTCCCTCTTCCCTCCTTACTCCATCCCTCTGGGTTGGTCCAGAGCACCAGATTCGAGTGCCCTACTTCATGCATCGAACTTAGACTGATGATCTACTATACATATGGTAATATATACATGTTTCAATGTTATTCTGTCATATCACCCCACCCTCACCTTCTCTCACAGAGTCCAAAAGTCTGTTCTTTACATCTGTGTCTCTTTTGCTGACTTGCATATAGGTTCATATTACCATCTTTTTAAATTCCATATGTATGTGTTAATATGCTGCATTGC
Organism: Oryx dammah; assembly: GCF_014754425.2. Lineage (NCBI taxonomy): Eukaryota > Metazoa > Chordata > Mammalia > Artiodactyla > Bovidae > Oryx > Oryx dammah. The sequence goes on from NW_024070185.1 coordinate 3,388,238, forward strand.
TATTTCTCTTTCTGACTTACTTCACTCTGTATAATAGACTCCAGTTTTATCCATCTCCTTAGAACTGACTCAAATACATTCTTTTTATAGCTGAGTAATATTCCGTTGTGTATATGTACCACAACCTCCTTATCCATTCATCTGCTAATGGAAAGCAATCTAGGTTGCTTTCATGTTCTAGCCATTGTAAACAGTGTTGCAATGAACATGTGTCTCTTTCAATTCTGGTTTCCTTGGTATGTATGTCCAGTAGTCGGATTTTTGGGTCATATGGCAGTTCTATTTCCAGTTTTTTAAGGACACTGTTCTCCATGGTGGCTGTACCAGTTTGCATTCCCACCAACAGGGTCTTAACACAGCAAAAAATTGTTATCTTTGATTTTCAATGGGTCAGAATTTCATTGTGGGCTCACTAGAACCATGGTCAGTGTCTGTCCATGCTAAAGCCTACATGCCAGTTGGGTTGTTATCTAATGTGTCATGGGGTCTTCTTCCCAATTCGTTAAGGTGATTGACAGAAGTTTTTGCAAATAAAGTACTAACCTGTTCATGTTCTTGCTGGCTCTCAGTCAAGGGTTGCTGTCAATTCCTAGAGGGTCATTTCCATAGTCATATTATCTATGAAAGAAAGAAGGTGTACAAGCTATGGTTTCAACCTACAAAATGCAAAGAAGATATGTAAAATTTTGAATCCTCATTTTAGAAAACTTCACCTTTAACAGCATATACTTTATGATAGAATCTAATATTTCAGAGCTAGATAATTTGGGCATTGTGCAGTGTGTCTTATTAAATCACGGGTAGTATCTTTTCCTGAGTGTTTTTATTTATTTATTTTAAAAAAATGTTATGTATTTTTTGACTGTGGGGCATGTGGGATTTTAGTTCCTTGACCAGGGATTGAACTTGCACCCACTGCAGTGGAAGCACTAAGTATTGTTTTTAGACCTTAGTATTTTTTAAATGTATTTATTTGTTTTAATTGGAGGATAATTGCTTTATAATATTGTGATAGTTTGGCCATACATCAGTATGAATCAGCCACAGGTATACATGTGATCCCTTCCACTTGAATCTCTTCCCCACTCCACCCATCCAGGATGTCACAGAGCACCAGTTTTGGGTGATGACTCATACATCAAACTCCCACTGGCTATCTATTTTACATGTAATAATGCATATGCTTCAGAGCTATTCTCTCAAATCATTCCACCTTTCCTTCTCCCATTGAGTCCAAAAGTCCATTCTTTACGTCTGTGTCTCCTTTGCTGCCTTTCAGGTAGGATCGTCAGTACCATCTTTCTAGATTCCATATATATGTATATTCCATGTACTTGTCTTTCCACTGGACCACCAATCATACACCCATTGATGTGATTTTCATCATTGTCTTAAATAGGGGGGAAAGGGTGAAAGCAGATAACTTATAAGGTACAAGATCTTGGAATTCTTACATTTTGAAGGAACACAAGTTATAATATTCAGGAATAATCCTAGAGTTGGCAAGACTTCAGATGGGAAAAACATACAGAGTGGCCGAATCCAAAGAATAAGGTCTGTGGCTTGCATGAACCAAGGGTTTCAGAAAACTCCTGCAACTGAAGACACTGTTACAGTCATCTTCACTGATCAATGAGCTGCTGATTCAGTCATCCAGTGTGATGGATGGAATCATCCAGGTAGGTCTGATGGCAGTCTACACAACCAGCAGAGAGAGAATCTCAGGAATGACTGAGTTCAACGTGAACAGGTATCAACCAAACTTCAACTGATCTAAATAAACAGTTTGTCTGTCTGTGCTCAGTCACTCAGTCACGTCTGATTCTTTTGCGACCCCATGGACTATATAGCCTGTGAGTCTAATCTCTCCATGGAGTTCTCCAGGTTAAGAATACTGGGGTGGGTTGCCATTTCCTCCTACAGGGGATCTTCTTGACCCATGAATCAAACCCGTCTCTTAAGTCTCCTGTATTGCAGGTGGATTCTTTATTGCTGAGCCATTGGGAAAACCCAAAACAAACAATAAGGATGCAGTTATTTATGCACATGAGTGTGGACTTAAATTCACATCTACTGTATTCAGTGTCTTCTGGGACACAATTTTAAAAGATACTCTTTGACATACTCACCTTTCACGTCTCACATGTCTTCCACTTTTTTTGTATTGGAAAATCCCTTTATGATATCTATTTAGTCATATAAACTCGAGTGTGAATCCAGGTAAGTGTTAAGTTTGAGTTGGATAGAAATAAATCAGTTGACTTCCTTTCCACAAAGAGCATGGGATAAAAGCCATATTTAAAGCCTATTTAATAAATTGGGGAAGGCATTTTATTACTGTAAAAAATAACCAGCTTTTATAATTCCAGATGCTTAATAGGGGGCTTACCAGGTGGCACTAATGGTAGACAATTATCATGCCAGTGCAGGAGATGCAAAAAATGAAGGTTTGATCCCTGGGCCTGAAAGATCTCCTGAAGTAGGAAGTGGCAACCTGCTCCAGTGTTCTTTTCTGGAAAATTCCATGGACAGAGGAGACTGACAGGCTATAGCCCATCAAGTCACAAAGCGTTGGACACAACTGAGCAACTGAGTGCACACACACACACACACACACACTCTGCTTAATAGGGTCTTCAAATTTTTTTTTTTAATTTAAACTTTTCATTGAGGTATAATTGACATCCAATAATATATTAGTTTCAGGTATAACAGTTAAGTATTTTAGGAACTTCCCTGGTGGTCCAGTGATTAAGATTTCACCTTCCAGTGCAGGGTGATCCCTGGTTGGGGAATTAAGATCCCACATGCCTCATGGCCAAAAAAAACTAAACATAAAACAAAAGTAATATTGTAATAAATATAGTAAAGACTTTAAAAATGGTCCATGTCAAAAATTGTGTTTTTTTTTTAATTCATGATTTTATATTTGTGTGTACTCTGTTGCTATAGTTGTACCCCACTCTTTGCGACCCTTTGGACTACAGCCTGCCAGACTCATCTCTCCTTGGGATTCTCCAGGCATGAATACTGGAGTAGGTTCCATGTCCTCCTCCAGAGGATCCTCCTGACTCAGAGATCAAACCCATATCTCTTGAATTGTCAGGTGGATTCTTTACAACTAGCACCACCTGGGAAGCACTTTATATTTGTATATATTGTGAAATGATCATCACAATAAGTCTACTGAAAGTTCATCACCTCACATAGTTACATAATTTTTATTGTAATAAGAATTCTTAAGGCTTATTCTTAGCAACTTGTAAATATGCAATACAGTGTTATTAACTATAGTCATGATGCTGTGCATTCTATCTAGATGAATTATTTTAAAACTGGAAGTTTGTAATTTTTGATCCCCTCCATTCATTTGGCCCACTCATTGCCTCCCACCTCTGGAAACAATGGACTTTGTATTTATGTTTTTCTTTCAAATATTTGACATATAAATGATATCATATAATATTTATTTTTCTCTAACTCCTTTTACTTAGCATAATGCCTTCAAAATCTATCCATGACAATAATTTCTTCTTTTATATGGTTGAATAATATTCCACTCTGTGTGTGTGTTTGTGTCCATGTCCTCTTTTTTTTAATCCACTTACCAGTTGATGGAGATAATTTGTTTCCATATCATGGCTATTGAATATAATACTACAGTGAACATGGGAGTGCATACATATTTTCAAATTATTGTCTTAGTTTTCTTTGTATAAATACCCAGAAGTAGAATTATTGGATCCTATGGGAGTTGTATTTTTAATTTTTGAGGAACTCTGCAGTTTTCCATTGTGGCTGTAACACTCATTCTCACCAACAGTGCACAAAGGATTCCTTTTCTCCACATCCTCCCCAACATTTGTTGCTTCTTGTCTTTTTGATAATAATCATTATGATTGGCTTTTGATTTCATTCCATTCCGGTTTTGATTTGTATTCTTCTGATGAAGAATGATGTTGACATCCTTTCATGTACCTGTTGGCCATCTACTGATTTTTTTTTTTGGGGGGGGGAGTAAATGTCTATTCAGAGCCTCTGCCCATTTATTAATTAGATTCTTTTTGCTACAGAGTTTTCTGGGTTCTTTATCAATTTTGAATAGTACTCTTTTATCAAACATTTGATTTATGATATTTTCTCACCAGTGGCTCAGTGATAAAGAGTCTGCCTGCAGTGAAGAAGAAAGAGAGATACAGGTTCAGTCTCTGGGTCAGGAAGATCCCCTGGAGGAGGAAATGGCAACCCACTCCAGAAATCTTTCCCAGAAAATGCCAAGGACAGAGGAGCCTGGCAGGCTATAGCCTGTAAGGATAGATTACAGTCCATAGGTTCACAAAAGTGTTGGACATGACTGAGAGACTAAACAACAAGCAGTAGGTTGCCTTTTTATTCTGTTGATGGTTTTGCTTTGCCATGCTAAAGCTTTTTAGTTCAATGTTGTTCCACCTGCTTATTTTTGCTTCTTTACCTTTGCTTTTGGTATCAAATCCAAAACTTCCTTGCCAGGAATGATATTAAGGAGCATACTGTCTATGTTTTCTTCCAATTATTTTATAGTTTCAGGTCTTACATAATAGTCTTTATTCCATATTGAGTTACTTTTTTGGGTGGAGTAAGATGGTGACATGGTTTCCTTCTTTTGTGTGTAGCTGTCCAGTTTTCCAAACACCAGTTATTGAAGAGACTGTCCTTTCCACTCTGTAAATCCTTGCCTCTTTTGTTACAGGTTAATTGACGGTATGTGTGTGGCTTTATTTCTGGGCTGTTTATTGTGTTCATTTTGTTCCATCAACCATGTGATTTCTTTTATGCCAGCACCATACTGTTTTTGTTATATAGTTTTGCACTGTAGTTTGAGATCAGGGAGTGATGCCTGCAGCTTTACTCTTCTTTCTTAAGATTGTTTGGCTATTTGGGGTCTTTTGTGTTTCTGTGCAAAAGGATCACAACAAAGACTCACAACTACCCTTAACAGCAAATTGACTACTCTTTCCTCTCTCTCTTTCCAGGAAACCAAACTATAAACAATTCCTCTTTATTCTACCATGAAAACATTTTTTTCACATATGTCTAATTCAATGGTTATTTATAGCTTCCACTCAAATCTAGGTCACTAGCTTTTTGCCTGTGTGTGTGGCGGGTGGTGGGGGAGTCTAATGAATTCCCTGCTGGATTTTCTTTCTTGTGCTGTTGCTGCTGCTGCTAAGTTTCTTCAGTCGTGTCCAAATCTTTGTGAGCCCATGGACTGTAGCCCATCAGGCTCCTCTGTCTCTGGGATTCTTCAGGCAAGAACACTGCAGTGGGTTGCCTTTTCCTTCTCCAATGCATGCATGCATGCTAAGTCACTTCAGTCATGTCTGACTCTGTATGACGCCATAGATGGCAGCCCACCAGACTCCTCTGTCTACAGGATTCTCTAGGCAAGAATACTGGAGTGGGTTGTCATTTCCTTCTCCATTCTTTCTTGTGAATAATCCCTAAAAATTCCATTCACCATGCCACTCCATTGAAGATACAAATGCTATTCCTTTTTTAATTGAAAAGTTAAACCCCAAAAGCTAAATGTTTTCATAAGTCTTTTGTTATCTGGCCCCTGTATACCATCTAACCCTCATGCCTTAAAATTCCCTCACCTAGTCAAGATCTAGTCACACAGTTATTTCTGGATTACTAAGACATTGTTTTGTCTCTTTTCCTTATGACCTGTCTCTTATGATCCATAGACTTTCCTCCCGAATCCTCCCCATTCCTCACTCCTTTTTCCTCATTAATGTGATCAACATTAATCATTCTTCAGCTCTAATTCTAAATCAGTTTCTCAGGGAGGTCTGCCTTTAACTCCGTGTTTAATTAGCAAAATACTACTTTGACATCTGTGATTTCACAGTCTCAGCACGATCCTACCACACATTTGTTTAAGCTCTAGTTTAATTGTCTACCTTCTCTTCTCTACCATAAGAGAGGAGCAGACCATGTCTTTCTTATCTGATTTCTTTCCAAGAATATACTGTGTGAGACAGGAAAGGAAGCAATGAACAAGTCTGGAAGGAAAGGATGAAGAAAGCAGAAGAGAGTAGAAAATGTATTTGTCAAAACCCTCATTTTGGAAAGGAACAGGGTGTGCTTAATAAGCCAATAATTAGGCAAAAGGAGCCATTGAAGACTTTGAGTAAGAAAGTGGTAATATCAGATGTGACCTTTAGCAAGTTTAATTGATAACATTGGAAAAGTAGATTTAGAGCCTGAGAGAGGAGGAAACCTATCTTCTAGAGCCTCTAGGGAGAAACTGAATCTGAATTAAGATAGTAACATCAAAATGTAAGGATAGAGATTTATGTTGGAGCTACTCTGATCTTTATGATTGAAGGAATTGGAAAAATAATTCAATGGAAAGAAGTTGAGATTTAAGTATCTCTGAGAAAAGAAGCCAAACTAGCCTTTGACTTCAAAAAAATTAAGGAAATAGTGTTGACCGAAAAATACCTAGCTATTTCCTATCTAGATTTACCTAGCTTGAAAAAAAAAAAAAAAATCTAGGGCAGAAATCACAAATTTGTAGTACTGGTAAAAACATACCTGAGTAGATTTTTTTGTTCATAAAAGGAATTTAGGTTAAAGATAAAGATATGCACATAATTTGAAGTTCTCAGCAGTCTGGTGAAATATCTAAATATATTTTTTTCTTTAGAAAAGCAGATGCAAAGAACATACCTAATACTCTTACTGACCAAAAAAAAAAAAAAAAAAAATGGCCTTTATCGTTCCACCAGCTCGACTAAACTTTAATGGGCTTCTTTCCAGCCTTGACGTCTCTTTTCTTAATGTGTTTACTTTAGAAAACATAAATTCTTCCAGGTCTTCCCCTTTGTGATATAATTCTTCTCCCAAAAGCCTTTCTCAGAAATCAGGACCCCTCCTTTGAAATATAATCATCAGGAAAGTTAGGGACCCCATCTTTTAGTCTCTGTGGAAAATAGGAGCACAATCAGAAGACACCAGTTAGTACATTTAGGTGGCCTTATCACATTGACCAATGACCCTGAACCCCTATGTGCACCAGTACTTTTCCACCAGTTCAATTCAAGGAGAGTTGATAGCTCAGTTGGTAGAGAATCCACCACAATGCAGGAGACCCTTGTTCGATCCCTGGGTTGGGAAGATCCCCTGGAGAAGGGAAAGGCTACCCGCTGCAGTATTCTGGCCTAGAGAATTCCATGGACTATGGGGTAAAAAGAGTTGTCGGACACAACTGAGTGATGAATGACTTTCACTTCACTCGCTGATTTTGTTTCCTTGCATTTGAATTCAGCCTCTCTCCCTATCACAATAGCATTGACCTCTGTTGCATATATTTAAATGAAGTCTTAGGCTCAGAAACTGCCTGAGTTTTCACAGCCAGTGGCAGTCAAACTGCAGGATAAACTTAGCAGGGTGAGAAATTAGTCTGTTTGCCTTTGTAATTGGCAACCCATTGTGATGCAAACAGGAAACACCCTGTGATATGTGCGTCTGTAGGCTGTCATCTTTGGCTTTTTTCTCTAAGTCTCCATCAGGTTTCTTCCCTTGGAAATTTTCCTTTCAAGGCACATGGAACAAATTAATAATATACTGCTTTTGGATTGAGAGGAGTCATCCTCACAGCCCCCAGCTCCTTGCAGTGCTTGAAATGGTCACTCAGAAAATTGTGCTTTACATTGCTTTTATCCTTTAATATATTTGGAGGATGAGAAAATAGCAAGGAACATATAATGTAAAGGAGTTTCACTTGAAAGTGTATGATATTTGCAAGCAAATCTCTACTTGGCCATTTGCTCTTTCAGAATATGCTAAAAATAAGCAGTATTGAGAAAATGTGTTTAAAATATCCCATTTAGTGGCTGAACACATAAACTCTAATTCCTTAGTGAAAATGCATTAAAAAGGCAAATGTTACTCCAAGTAGCATCACCATTTTGGGCGAAGAAACCATCCGGTCTGTAATCCTACAAGAGCTAGTATAAATGTCATCAAGAATTAGTTCTTCCTGTAGCTGGAAAGCTATGAAACCAAATGTGGAATTTAAATGGTATGATATTACATGTGTCTCAGGACCACACATTACCAACCCTTCAGTCATTCCTAAAGGAAATCAATCCTGAAAATTCACTGGAAGGACTAATGCTGAAGCTGAAACTTTAATACTTTGGCCACCAGATGTGAAGAACTGACTCATTGAAAAGACCCTGATGCTGGGAAAGATTGAAGGCAGGAGGAGAAGGGGATGACAGAGGATGAGATGGTTGGATGGCATCATCAACTCAATGAAGATGAGTTTGAGCAATCTCTGTGAGATGGTAAAGGACAGGGGAGACTGACATGCTGCAGTCTATGAGGTAGCATACAGTTGGACACAACTTAGTGTCTAAACAACAACAACAATGATCTAGAAAGTTTATTAGACTAGACTCAAAATATTGTTGCGAGTTATCACTTCTTTTTCTACATCTATTCTCAAAGACTCTTTCTTCTTAATTGTTAGGAAAATTTGGGTACATACAGGTTATAAATAAGTTGCCTCTGAATATTTTAATTATATATGGTTTTATGTAGTTTATTTTACTATGTTTTTTCTTAAATGCTCACTTCACTAATCTTTCTTTTCATTTTTTTTCTTGCTGCAGAGACTTTATTCTTTTAAGAATATCTCATTTAACAAAATATATGTAAAAATTTGCCCTCTATGCTTTCCCCTCCTCATTTGAGAATACATATTTAAATTTTAAATTTATGGAACCTTTTATCCATGAAATGTTATGGTTGTGACTTTACTTCTGAATTTTTCTCAGAAATAAAAGTCTTAACATTCTAGAATCTGAGCTGATTCTTGGCCAACTTGGACAATCCAGTACAGCTTCATCTCCAGCCAAGTGTGGCTTCACGGGTGAGCCCAGGAAATGGCTTGCTCACTCTGATGACTAATAATAATTTTAACCTTGAGGGAGAATCACTTCCATTAGCACTGAATTTTGGAGTAGTTTAGCAATAAGCGACTGGTGGAAGAATTAGTGTGCTTCACAGCAGAAATCTGAGCTTGTATCCTTGGCTTTGAGGCAGTGTGACAGGCAGAACTGGAAGGGTTCCCAGGACACTACAGGGAAAGCCAAGAAGAGCAGAGGGGTAACTGTTCTTGGAAGCTGGAGCAAAGGTGCCTCACGTTACATAACTGGAGAGCAACTGGCAAAACCTTCAGGAAGAAAACCTAGAAAACTAGAAAGTGCACTTAACTCACTTGTAGATTTGGTTTAAGAGATTTTTATGCCGAATAATAAAATGTCACATTACAATTTTATATCTCCATGTGCTAAAACACAGGAAGGGAAATAAATGTGTAGAGTGGCAAGCAAAATTTAGAGGAAACTTGGAGGATTTCAAGGATCAAAAATAAAAAATATTATTCATCTCTAGTCTTTGATGGGGGAACTATTCTCAATGTGAAACCAGACCTGGGGCTAAAGATTAGATCAAGGGTATGATATTGGTACAGTTGTTATGATTTTTGAAAGATTTCAGATTGTATCTAGGAAAATTTTCTCACAAGAGAAAAGGGGGCTCAAAGAATTGTTAGGAAACTGACACCTGCCACATCTTACAGATAAACATTTTTTTTAAGGAAACTGTGCCAGTAAAAATACCATCAGGTTGTATTAAAAAAGAAATGACAGCTCAAAATTAAAGAAACTCCCAGCTTTACACAAGAAGAAAAGAAAATTGTTTGCAAATCTGAACATTGGTCATTTACACTGGATCAGTTATACCTCCTTAAAAGGAAACTGACTTTAGTAGGCAGTGCCAAAAGCTCCAAGGGGGAGCCAAGTGCTGAGGAGAAATGTGCATTAGTAAACCCTGTGCTCAGTCGCTCAGTCATGTCCTACTCTTTGGGACCCCATGGACTGTAGGCCACCAGCCTTCTCTGTGCATGGGATTCTCCAGGTGAGAATACTGGAGTGGGTTGCCATGCCCTCCTCCAGGGGATCTTTCCAACCCAGGGATCTAACCCAGCTGTCCCTCATTGCAGGCGGATTCTTTACTGTCTGAGCCACCAGTAAGTAATGAGCAAATATGAGTCTTGTTCCAGAAATGTTCCTGGTCCTGGAGGAATCCATAGGATTCTCCAGGCAAGATCTGGAGTGGTTTGCCACTGCCTGCTTCAACCTGAAGAGTGATTATGGACTAATGACAGCTGTGTGCTTTTCCTTCTTTCTATTTTTGATTAATGTGATCCTCTAAATTTTGCCGTCATTCTATCCCAGTCTCACAAACGTGCTCTGTGTCTCTGTCTCCCTCGATATTGAGAGGAGGTTCTTTGATGCTCACAGCTCTTTATTTAACCAAAATAATCGATTATTTGGATCAATGTAGGGCTCCTTGCCTATATGGAAAGACGCTCCTAAGATGCTAGAGTCTGGCTTTGATCCCATAAATGAGGTTGAGTGGGTTTGGTGAACATTTTCTCCTGGGAGCAATGGAAGCAATTGTGGCTGAAGAATGCACTGTTGTAGTTTAACTACAAACTCTTAACTCTTTTGAGACCCCGTGAATTGTAGCCCACCATGCTCTTCTGTCCATGTGATTCTTCAGGCAAGAAGAATGAAGTAGGTTGCCATGTTCTTCTTCAGGGCATCTTCCCAACCCATGGACTGAACCTGAGTCTCCTCCATTGCAAGCAGATTCTGCCCCAGGGAAGCTGTGCTGCAGGGAAGCCCAATTTAAGCATAGCCATACACTAATTTTGTCTCCTCCCATCTTTCATCCCACATTCTGTTGAATTTGAGGTAGCATTCTCCATTCACTAACAGTATGTGGCAGAAATGATGTTTTACAGCTTCTAGGGTCTCAGCTTCAAAGGGCCTTGTAACATCCACTTTTGCTGCCCTGACAAGAACTATGTAAAAGAGCGGGCACCCCTTCTTGCAGATGAGAAACCATATGGAGAATAGTTTTGTCACTTTAGCCAGTAGCCAACATCTGCAGCCTGACTTGAAAGCTACACCACCTTGGCCTCCCAGTCTAGCTAAAAGTGAAAGTGAACCTCCAGCTAATCAATGAGACATAAGTGAGTCTAGCCGAAATCAGCAAAGGAATAGTCACACACCTCATACTTTTTGGGAAATCATAAACTATAGATGCTTTAAAGCCACTTAGCTTTGGACAGCAGTAATTAACTGATACAGTTAGTGTTTGAAAAGAAAAGCATCCCCCTCCCCTCCATGGAAACACTGTCCCCTAACACATAGGCCACACAGGGCACACACATACTAAAGAGTATATGTCCAAAAGAGTCTAAAATTCTCATGGCAAAAAATTAGACTTGGTCTGGAAGTACCCATTTCAGCTTTATTTTTTTACTAGTACATCAACTTGTATTTATTCTGTTTTGCTTATGTCTGTTTTGCTTTTCTCAGCTTGCGGCATACCTTTATGTGGCCTGTGTACCATGTTCACAGTTAATGGGCTACAGTAGATAATAAATATGGACTGAGTAAATAAATTATGTGCTTTTATGCTCTACAGGCAGCTTAACAAGGAACTAAGTATGTAATTTACATCCACATAATATTTTACCATTGTCTAAAATCTCTCATATGAAGAATCATTCAAAGAGGAAAAAATAAGAAAAAGCAATATATTAGCTACATTTTTTTTTTCAAGTGCATGGTGAGATGAATTTCAAGTGTTTATCTAACATTGTTTAGAAAATGAATCCAGGGGCTCATAGAATAATAAGAATTTTCTCCAATGTATTTTACATAGTAAGTTACTTCATCTGTTCATTATTGTATTATTAATACATTTTTCAATTAAGAAATTCAGGTTAGGGAGTGACTGAGATCAATAAAAAAAATCTTTATTAAATTAAATATATTCCACAATGAGCAAAACCATGCACCATATCATACATAGTATTCAAAACAAGAGTGATGTACCTGTGATTATTCTCCATCTGTTACTACCAGGACTGAGATATGTGATAATTAATCATGCTTCATTTTTATTATGTTAAAGTGGTCATAAATATAATACCCACCTCCTGAGATTTTTAAAAGGATAAAGTATGAAAATAATAAGAGCTAAAAATTATACATATGCAGCAATTAGAGCTGAGGATTCAATGTAGAGAAAGGAAATAAAGCTTGTATCCTTATGAAGCTTACTTTTTTTGAAGCTTCATTTATTTGGCCACACTGTTTGATCTATGGTATCTTAGTTCCCTGACCAGGGATCGAACCCCTGTCCCTAGCAGTGTAAGCATGGAGTCTTCCCTAGAGCATCACATTTTTTATTGTATAACACTGATTAATATAACAAACTTAAAAAGTAATTGTAGAATTGCAGAACAGATTATTTTCAGACTTTCAGATAGCATTTAAAATTCTGGAAAATATCAAAAATTTATTTTTGAACAAGAACTAAAAATTATCAAAAGACTGTTGAGGAGCTGGTCCTTGATGAGAGGAACTGAACTTGAGGATTATGATGCTTTTCTTTTGAGAATCAAGAGAGTAGCATGGAAACATATATACTACCACATGTAAAATAGATAGCCGGAGGGAATTTGCTGTATGACTCAGGGGAGCTCAAACCTGGTCCTCCGTGACATGTGAGAGGAGTGGGATGGGGTGGGAGGTGGGAGGGAGGTTCAAGAGGGAGGGGACATGTGTATACCTATGGCTGATTCATGTTGATATATGGCAGAAACTAACACAGTGGTCAGTAAAGAAACTATCCTCCAATTATAAAATGATTAATTAATATATATATTGCTCCCCACCATGGGGGGTACAAAATTTCAGAGGAAAATAACAGAACTCAATATCTGAAAAAAATGTATCACCCAAAATATATATCCAAAATATTCAGTATATATAATTGCTAAATGTCCATAAAAACAGTAAGATGGGCCCCATATTAAAGAGCAAATCAATATAAACCAACCCACATATAGTGAAGAATTTGGAACTAGCATTTATGGATACTAAAGAAGCTTTTGTGAAAAGTTTCAGAGAATGGAAAAAATAAAATAAAATAGCAGAGAAATGGTGGCATTGTGCACCTAAGATGAGAGAGAATTTTACTTACCATGAAAGGATATTGCCAAAAATCTGTCTTGGTTACAGGTAGAGAAACATAAATGTCCTGATTATTTAAAGGCCCACAGGATATGATCAACCTAGACAACATATTAAAAAGAGACATTACTTTACCAACAAAGGTTGTCTAATCAAAGCTATGGTTTTTCCAGTAGTCATGTATGGCTGTGAGAGTTGGACTATAAAGAAAGCTGAGAACTGAAGAATTGATAATTTTGAACTTTGGTGTTGGAGAAGACTCTTGAGAGTCCCTTGGACTGCAAGGAGATCCAACCAGTCCATCCTAAAGGAAATCAGTCCTGAATATTCACTGGAAGGACTGATGTCGAAGCTGAAGCTCCAATACTTTGGCCACTTGATGCGAAGACTGATTCACTGGAAAAGACCCTGATGCTGGGAAAAACTGAAGGCAGGAGGAGAAGGGGATGACAGAGGATGAGATGGTTGGATGGAATCACCGACTCAATGGACATGAGTTTGAGCAAACTCCGAGTATTGGTGATGGACAGGGAGGCCTGGCGTGCTGCAGTCCATGGGGTGGCACAGAGTCAGACATGACTGAGCGACTGAACTGAGGATATGCCATCAGAATGTCAATATGACCTCTACAAGGTCGGTTAATAGATGAGGGCTGAAAACCAAAATCAGTTCAGAAAACTGAACCTATCGTTATGCTTCTAGAGTAAAGGAACATGTAGATGATTTACTGTTTACAACTACTGTAAATTAATAATTTAAAACAAAAGTCCCATTTTCTCTCCATTTAACAATTCTTTTTTTTTGTTTGTTTGTTTTTAAGATAATATTTCAAAGGATAGCAAGTTTTAAAACAGAGGAAAATTAATGGTTCTTAGATCATAATATGCCCTTGACACAGTTTTTGAGAAGTTAATTATTATGGGAGAAAAAATTTAGCTAAAGTCATCATGTTGAAAATTAGACATTTTTAAATGATATGTTATTCATTTAGTTTTAAGGCAAGTAAATAGAACAAAACATTATATTAATTTATATAATTTAGCATAAGACTGTACTCCCTTTGGGTATTTCTGTGAGTAAGATCTGGCACTCCTTTAGAAAAGTATGACAGGTACCTAAATAAAATGTACATTGTAAAAGGATTTTTTTTTAAGCTTTATCTTAAACTTATTTCAGATATTTTTGTCTAAGTGTCCAAAATATGTCCAGAACATGAAACTGACATTTTGTTAGTTACTAAATAAGCTAGCTTGTGATTATTTTTACTTTGAATAATTTAAATGTGTTTGGTGTGTGTGCTAAGTTGCTTCAGTTGTGTCTGATTCTGTGCAACCCTACGGACTGTACTTCCCTGGTGGCTCAGACAGTAAAGAATCCTCCTGCAATGTGGGAGACCTGGGTCCAATCTCTGGGTTGAGAAGATCCCCTGGAGAAAGGAATGGCTACCCACTCCAATGTTTTCCCTGGAGAAATCCATGGACAGAGCAGCATGTCAGGCTACAGTCCATGGGGTCGCAAAGAGTCAGACATGACTGAGTAACTTTTACTTTCACTGTGTACTGCAGCCTGCAGTCTTGGCTCCCCTATCCATGGGATTCTCCAAGCAAGAATACCAGAGTGGATTGCTGTGCCCTCCTCCGGTGGATCTTCCTAACCCAGGTATCAAACCTGGAATAATTTAAAGATTATTAAAATATTAAAATTATCTTATAAATGAATATGGGCAATTTTAAATTAGGAATACCCATAAGGAAAAAATAAATTGAGGTAAAATGTCAACAAATGAGTGGGTGGCAGCTCTCTTCCCATATTACAATCTCTATCTCCAACCTAAGTTAAGTGATGAAGTACAGCTGTGAGAACTGTATAGAAATAGAGAAAGACCCTGCAGGCTGTGTTCACAGTGAGTTAAGTGAAGTTCCACAGGTTGGGCAGTTCATATTCATGCACTCAGGTGACCTTGAGCCTTGTGATGCTGCCTACCCTGGTGGGGGAATGACCGGGTGGTAATGAATGGTAGCAGAATGTGCCTCCACAAAGTGGAGTATGGTGTATGGACTATTTTGAGCTAAAACACTTGAAGAACAGCAGATACAAAAGGGATACTGACATAGCAAAGGAAAATAGTGACTATTCCCTGGAGCAATTTCCAATGGAGATCCAGAAGCAAATTCACAGTCTCAATCCAAAGAACTAATACTTACAAATGTTTTTCTCCTGCTGACTGAATTTCGAAAGGAATGGTGGGGAATCCTTACCTTCCTCTGTGCCCCAGACACAGATAGACATCCAGAGGCTGAGGTGGGAGGACTGTTGCATCTTGCTGGCTTTCTGTCAGTGGCCTCAGATCTCACCTAACGTCTCTAGGATGAGTGGGGTCTCCCAGCCCAGAACAGCCTGTCCTCCAAGCCAGACACACTAGGGAGGCAAAGCTTTACAGGGACCTCCTCAGGGTCTTGGGCTGGGTTCAGAGTCTTTAAGCTGACATAAAAGAGATTAACAGGACAAAAGTCTTTATAAAGAAGGCTGAGGGCCAAAGAATTGATGCTTTCAAACTGTGATGTTGAGAAGACTATTGAGAGTCCCCTGGACAGCAAGGATAATCAAACTAGTTAATCCTAAAGAAAATAAACCCTGAATATGTGTTGGAAGGACTGATGCTCCAATACGTTAACCACTTGATGCAAAGAGCTGGCTTATTGGAAAAGACTGATGCTGGGAAAGATTGAAGGCATGAGGAGAAGGGGTGAAAAGGATGGCATCACTGACTCAATGGACATGGATCTGAGCAAAATTCAGGAGAGAGGGAAGGGCATGGGAGCCTGGGGTGCTTCAGTCCATGGGGTCCCAAAGGATCAGCGTGACTTAGTGCCTGAACTGAAAACCCAAAGCCTGGATAGATCTGACTGCTTACATATTGTGTTAACCAAAAGGGCAGGGATTGTGGAAAAGTAACTAAAAGGCACAGGGTGACCAAGGCAGGATGAGATTGTGTTAACAAGGTCTGTCTCTGCAGGTTCATCTCTGCTTGATTCCTTGCCTCTGATTATAAGGCTGTTTCCTCTTGGTTTCAGGAGAACATCTTCCATATGGGAGTTTCATCTCCTGAAAAGGGGATACCTGAGTGTTCCTTTTTTTTTTTGTAAATTAATTTATTTTAATTGGAGTCTAATTACTTTATAATATTGTGGTGGTTTTGCCATAAAGTCACATGAATCAGCCATGGGTGTACAGGTGTCCCTGATCCTGAACCCCCCTTCCATCTCCCTCCCTATCCCATCCCTCAGGGTCATCCCAATGCACCAGTCCTGAGCACCTTGTCTCATGCATCAAACCTGGATTGGTGATCTGTTTCACATATGATAATAAACATATTTCAATGCTACGTCTCAAATCATCCCACCCTCGCCTTCTCCAACAGAGTCCAAAAATCTGTTCTTTACATCTATGTCTCTTTTGCTGTCTCGCATACAAGGTTATTGCTAACATCTTTCTAAATTCTATATATACATGTTAATATACTGTATTGGTGTTTTTCTTTCTGACTTTCTTCACTCTGTATAATAGGGTCCAGTTTAATCCACGTCATTAGAACTGATTCAAATGCATTCATTTTAATAGCTGATTAATATTCCATTGTGTATATGTACCACAGCTGTCTTATCAATTCATCTGCCGATGGACATCTAGGTTGCTTCCATGTCCTAGCTATTGTAAACAGTGAGGGTTCCTTTTGTACCTACTGTTTTCAAATTCCTTTAGCTCAAAATAATCAATATGCCAAAGCAGCATATTTTAGAACATATTCTGTTAACCTTTCAGTACAAAACTGTGTACATAGGTCTTACACTTGCCTTTATGTGGAAAGTCTGGTATTTACTTTTATGAAGTTCAAGGGTATAATGATCCTGAATTCCTGAATTCAGTCTACCTAGTGATGGATAATTTTAGATGGAATTTAAACTAATTGTTGGTAGAAATGATATAATACTCTTGACTCATGCTAGCAATACCGTACACAGAGGCTCTTTTTGAAACACAAAAATTCAATTAAATTATCAAATAATTCAGTTCAGTTCAGTTCAGTCACTCAGTCACGTCCGGCTCTTTGCGACCCCAAGAATTGCATCAAACAATTAGCTTGTCATTAAGATTTGTATTGAAGTAACAGCAGAAGAGTTTTAAAATTAAGACATAAGGTGACAGGATGCAAGCGTAAAGGTCAGGGAGTTATGATAGCACATGTGAGGTCTCTCTAAGAAGTCATCAGTTCAGTTCAGTTCAGTCACTCAATTGTGTCCAATTCTTTGCAACCCCATAGACTGCAGCACACCAGGCCTCCCTGTCCATCACCAGCTCCTGGAACTGGCTCAAATTCATGTGCATTTAGTTAGTGACCCATCCAACCATTTCATCCTCTGTTATACCCTTTCCTCCTGCCTTCAATCTTTCCCAGCATCAGGGTCTTTTCCAATGAGTCACTTTTTTGCATTAGGTGGCCAAATTATTGGAACTTCAGCTTCTGCATCAGTCCTGCCAATGAATATTTAGGACTGATTTCCTTTAGGATTGACTGGTTTGATCTCCTCGCAGTCCACGGGACTCTCAAGAGTCTTCTCCAACACCACAGTTCCAAAGCATCAATTTTTCAGCACGCAGCTTTCTTGATGGTCCAACTTTCACATCCACACATGAGTACTAGAAAAACCATAGCTTTGACTATATGGACCTTTGTTAAAGTATTGTCTCTACTTTTTAATATGCTGTCTACGTTGGTCATAGCTTTTCTTCCAATGAGAAAACATCTTTTAATTTCAAGGCTGCAGTCACCATCTGCAGTGAATTTGGAGCCTAAGAAAAAATGTATGTTTCTGTTTCCATTGTTTCCCCATCTATTTACCAAGAAGGCATAGACATTGTAGTAATATTTAACCAATAATCCAATGACTCACAAGTTGGAGAAGGAAAAGGCAACCTACTCCATTATTCTTCCCTGGAGAATTCTATGGACAGAGGAGCCTGGCAGGCTACAGTCCATGGGGTCCCAAGAATCGGACATGACTTAGCGATTAAACCACCATTACTACAAGCTGGAATGAAGACTTCCAGGGGAAATACCAACAACCTTAGATATGCAGATGCCACCACTCTAATGGCGGAAACAGAAGAGGAACTGAAGAGCCTGTTGATAAAGGTAAAATAAGAAAGTGAAAAAGCTGATTGAAAAGTCAAAATTCAAAAAATGGTCATAGCATCCAGCCCCACCACTTCATTGCAAATAGGGAAAAAGTGGACACAGTGACAGATTTCATTTTCATGGGCTCCAAAACAACTGCGCTTGCTGACTGTAACCATGAAATTAAAAGACACTTGTTCCTTAGAAGAAAAGCTATGACCACCTCGACAGCATATTAAAGAGCCGAGACATCACTTTGCTGACAAAGATCCGTATAGACAAAGCTATGTTTTTACAGTGTTCATGCACAGATGTGAAGGTTGAACTATAAAGAAGGCTGAACAATGAAGGATTGATGCTTTCAAAATGTGATGCTGGAGAAAATTCTTGAGAGTCCCTTTGACAGCAGGGAGATCAAACCAGTCAATCCTGAAGGACATCAACCCTGAATATTCATTGGAAGGACTAATGCTGAAAATGCAGCTCCAATACTTTGACCTCCTAATGGGAAGAGTTGATTCATTGGAAAAGAGTTTGATGATGGGAAAATTTGAGGGTAGCAGGAGAAGGGGAAGAAAGAGGATGAGATGTTTGGGTGGTATCACTGACTCAGTGGACACTCAGCAAACTCTGGGAGGTGGTGAAGGACAGAGGAGCCCAACGAGCTGCAGTTCACGGGATTGCAGAGAGTTGGATATAGCAGCAACTGAACAGGAACAACAATAATCCAAATATCCAGTCTTTCTGTCTCAAGCCTGAAGCTTCCAGCTTTAGAGCTCTTGTGTGATTTGCTCTTAATTGTACACTTGTTACTCCTCATATTTTCGGTAACATAAAGGACCCATTTTTACACTTTGCACATTATCTAATTTAGCCTTGTTGTCCATAGCCAAGTCCTGGTTTCCCAGCAATTTTGTTCTACTTTTCTCATGTAATTATTTCATATTCACACAAATCATTCTCTTTATAGAAGGATTTGGAATTGGATCATATACAAATTGTATCCGATGTTTTGCATAAAAAGTTTTACTTCAGTTAAAACACTTACTCTTCTAAATACAATGACTCTAAAAATATTTTGCTTCATTTAAGGAAGGAAAATATGTTTCATATACGTAGACTCTTAAAATTGCTCAGCTTTGTGAATCATCTGCAGTTGTTGTTCATTGCCTTGGCTGTAGGTTTTTGGAAACTTATGTCAGCTAAAAGTCAACAAACATCACGCTAATTTATTCCATTTGTTTAGGCCAATGGCTGATAATGATGACACCCATTAAAAAACTACACATATGTTGTCTCGCTAAAGCTGTGGATTTTTTTCAGATTAGATACTCAGCTAGAATATTGTACAGTTCAGTGTCCTTTTGCTCTAAAATTAGACTGGCAGCAAACATTTCTGTGAGTTACTGAGACTGACATCCAATTAACACAGTCTTTACAGGTTTAATGAGCAGTGATAAATTTCTATCTTTTTTTTGGCACATTTTAATTAGTAGTAATTATGAGTAGAGTGACCTGAAAAGATTGTTGTCCCACAGAATCACAGTAAATTTGTATAATTTATGTTTGCAGAGACAGAATGTGTTTTTATGACTTGAGGAACCAAAAGGTTATTCAAGCCATTTCAGTAGCCTTGTAAAATTGTCAGTGAAGCTTAGGTAAGTAAAAGGTTGGACATTCATATTTTGATAACATTGGATGAGATACTTCATAAATCTTGTTTATCACAGATCATTTCTCCAGAGTCAAAATTTGCAATTTATGTACAAATTGAACTCAAACATACCTATTTAAAATACATATAAAGTGTACATTAACTGTATTTATATACTGTTTTTGTTTTATTAATAATGATAGTGATATTAATTTAGTATAATTCCTAGTGTTAATTTAGAACATAATTATTCATGCCTTGAGGAATAGAAAAAGATGCATACTTTGCACTAAGATGTTTGGGAGAGGAGTGATCAGTTGCTCAGTTGTGTCCGATTTGTGGCCCCACAGACTGTAGCTTGCCCAGGCTCCTCTGTCCATGGAGTTCTCCAGGCAAGAATGGAGCAAGTTGCTGTTTCTTACTCCAGGAGATCTTCCTGACCCAGGGATGGAACCCACATTTCTTGTATCTCCTGCATGGGCAGGCAGAGTCTTTACCACTAGTGCCACCACATATCCATTAGAAATAAAATTATGGACAAGGCAGATGTAGGCCTTACAATTCTCAGTGCTGACATTTGGAAGACATGAAGTGCTGGTACTGGAAAGACCTATATCACAACTGAAGTTTGCAAGGAGTGAGGAAGACTGTGATGAGGGCAAGAAAATAATAGCCAACATTAACTTTGTATTTACTAATTGCTAGGTCCTATTTTAATAATTTTTCATAATTCCTAAATCAGTAGTGATTTTTAGGAACAGGAGGACTAGTCAGTAAGGTTTTCCCATTCATGAGAAATTTGCAGAGTTCAAGGAAAATCTAGCACATAGCAGATTACACTCAGAAATTCATATCCAGTAGAATATTCCATAAATATACATTGTACCACCTAGTTAAAGGAAGGGGGTCTGATTTTTCCTTCCTTGCCCCTCTCTGCATTTCAAACGTACCTTTACAAAAAAAAAAAAAAAAAAAAACATTTTATTGGGGTATAGTTGCTTTACAGTGTTGTATTATTTCTTACTGTACAGAAAAGCTAATCAGTCATACATATACATGCTGCTGCTAAGTAGCTTCAGTCGTGTCCGACTCTGTGCAACTCCAGAGATGGCAGCCCACCAGGCTCCCCCATCCCTAGGATTCTCCAGGCAAGAAGACTGGAGTGGGTTGCCATTTCCTTCTCCATACATATATATATATCCCCTCTTCTTTGAATTTCCTTCCCATTTAGGTCATCACAGAGCTTTGAGTAGGGTTTCCTGTGCTATATAGTAGCTTTTCATTAGTCATCTCTCTTATGCATGCTGCAAGCTAAGTCACTTCAGTTGAGACCATCCTTATGGACTGTAGTCTGCCAAGCTCCTCTGGCCATTGGATACTCCAGGCAAGGATGCTGGAGTGGGTTGCCATGCCCTCTTCCAGAGGATCTTCCCTATCCTGGGACTGAACATGTGTCTTCCTAGGCTCCTGCATTGCAGTCAGATTCTTTACTGCTGAGCCACCAGGGAAGCCCCTATCTATTTTATACATAGTATTGATAGTGTATGGACTTCCCAGGTGGCACTAGTGTTAAAAAAAACCTACCTGCCAGTGCAGGAGACATAAGAGGCTTGAGTTCAGTCCCTGGGTCGGGAAGATCCTCTGGAGCAGGGCATGGCAACTTATTCCTATATTCTTGCCTGGAGAATCCCATGAAGAGAGGAGTCTTGTGGGCTACCATCCATAGGGTCACATGGAGTCAGATACACTGGAGTTACTTGCCACACGTGGACACACATCAATAGTGTACATGTGTCAATCCCAATCTTCCGATTCGTTCCACTCCACTTTCTCCCCTTGGTATCCATATGTTTGTTCTCTAAGTCTGTGTCTCTATTTCTGCTTTGTAAATAGCTTCATCTGTATCATTTTTCTAGTTTCCACAGTGTCGAGTAAGTGTCCTCAACACCAGCCTATAATAACATACCATTTTCTATAACTGTCAACTCCTGTTCCTCTTTCCCATTACGTTTTCCTTTGGACCATCATCCACCACAAAGACGTCTATATCCCTTTCATCTCAGGGCTCTTGCATGGAGTTCCTGTCCTTGTAAACTTTCTTCAGAGTGAGAGCAAGACCCTGCAGTTATGTCTGCCCTAGTCAGTGGGGCATGAGTGACTCATCCTCAGTCCTTTCTCTCATCATTTATAAAAGATCCTGGCTTTTCTGTAAGACGTTGCAGTGGATTTTATTTTACACATATGGTTGCAACCTCTCTCGTTCTGCAGATTCTTCTGCAGTAGGACCTGACATTGCTCTCATCAACCTTCCTATACATGCCTCTGTGTGAATGGAGGTGAGGATGCAGAGTGAGTTGTGACTCATCATAACTGATAGGAAGCAGCAGAAATGATGCTTCATGACCTCTCAGGGTCAGTTAGAAAAGGCATTGCAGCTTCCGCTTGCTAAAGCACTTTCCATGTAGCCCTGGGCTTCAGTGTCAGAAAACTGAATACACTGGGGCCAGCATCTGAGAGTGGAAGACCTCATGGAGAGGCCCTGAGACCCACCACACAAAGTGACAGGTGCCTGCCAGCTCTTGGCTTCCCTAGCCACCATATAAATCTGAGTGCAGGCATGACCCTAACCAACCAGTTCATCCTAGTTCATCTTGAATTGCTAGCACACAGAAAATGCAAGAGATTTGAACACATCAGTTCTCTTTAGCCAGTAAGTGTTGTCATGATTGGTTGTATGGCATTAGGTAATTAGGAGTTATTGTATAACACTGAGTGTCAAACTGTGTCCTCCTCATGTGCCTGGGATACATTCTGTGTTGCAGGGAAAGTGTTTCTTTGAGGCACATTCCACTCTTCTGTCTTCCTTTACTTCTCAGTGTTACTGCCTAATAGAAATCTTCTGAGAAACTCATCATTAAATGTGAACGCATAAAGGAAGATATTATAGCTATACAACTGTTCTCCTGCCTTAACTGCAGGCACATCCTGTCAGCTTAAAAAATGCGCAGCCTGAGAGTTGTGAGTTGAGTTTTATTGGGGAGAGGGTAATATGAGGACTGCACACTAGGAGACAAAACCTCAGATAGCTCTGAGAAACTGTTTCAAAGAGGTATGGGGAAAAGACAGCATGTATATATATATATATATGTATGTATAATGTATAGACCCCATGGACTGCAGCCTACCAGGCTCCTCCGTCCATGGGATTTTCCAGGCAAGAGTCCTGGAGTGGGGTGTCATTGCCTTCTCCATATATATATATGTATATAAATACATATATATATATATGTGTGTGTATATGTATACGTGCAACCATATGTGTAAAATAAAAGCCACTGCAACATCTTAGACAAAAGCCAGAATCTTTTGTAAACGATCCTTTGTATATATGTATTTATATATATGTGTGATTATCGTAAAGGGGGAGTACATGCAGTCAAGCATGTTTATTTTTCAGAAAGTTTCTGCTGGTCTCATGAAGCTTCTGCTAGTCATAAGGAAGTCATCACCATGAAGGATTTTAGTGCTTTCCTAGATATGAGGATATACAAGAATTGGGTTCATAACATCAGCTCCTGAGACTATCTTAACTGACTGAAGACCTGTCCTGCCAATGTTGTTGGAGCACAGAGTTCCTCATGTCTGCTCTCTACCCTGAACTCCTTCAGGGGGTGTTGAAGGCCAGCAGCAATAGCAGCACACAATTTAATCCTTGTAAAGGTAGATGGCAAGTGCCCATGGCAAGTGCCCATGGCAAGTACCAGTTTGTGGTTGACAATTCTGTGCACACTCTGAGATCCAAAGGCTTCCCTGGGTCCATCCCAACTTCCAGCTATGGTGCACTTGGCTGCTGGTAGGTCACTTGACATCCGTGACCATCTTTTTCCTCTGTAAAGAGACAATCATACTTAATTGTATCACAGAAGTGCTGTAGGGTTTAGATAGAGCTGCGCTCTGCAAATGTAGAATATTGTAATTTCAAGATAACATTATCTACATTCTCACCCATTTTCACTTATGACCATATGGAGCGGATGCTTAGAGGACTTGACTTCCACTCTGTAGAGTTTCCAGTATTTAAGTTGTTATCTTACAACCTGCCTCCTCCGATACTTACCAGGTGAACCCTGCCAAGACTGAGCAGATCCAGGCCTCATCTAGAAATGTGTGCTGTTTCAGGCTGCATTTCTTTGAATTTTCAGAAAATTTGCAAAATTGTATGAGGCTTTAATACCACCAATTTATCTTAGATCTGCAAGAGAATTTTTATTTTTCTGGACCCCTAAGCAGCCATGTCAGGAAACAATAAGCTACAGAAACATTGCAGGAAGGGGGGGCTCTTCCAGGGCCGGAAAATGAGCTCTTGTCTAACACTCAGAAACGAATTGTCCTAGGAGACATGTGCTTACAAAGCAAGAGATTTTACTGGGAAGGGGTGCCCAGGTGAGAGCAGTAGGGTTAGGGAACCCCAGAGATCTGCTCTGACACGTGGCTTGCAGTCTCAGGTTTTATGGTGATGGAATTAGTTTCTGGGTTGTCTTTGGCCAATCATTCTGACTCAGAATTTTTCCTGGCGGCACATGAATTGCTCATTCAAGATCTATACAAGCAAGAAGGATTCTGGGAGGTGGTCAGACATGTGGTGTCTCCTTTTGACCTTTCCCAAAATCTTCCGGTTGGTGGTAGCTTATTAGTTCTGTGTTCCTTACCAGAAAATCCTGTCATAAAACAATTCGTGTAAATGGTTACTCTGGTGCCTGACCAGGAAGAGCGGTTGCAGTCAGTGTGCATCTCCTAACAGAAATAAAATGTTCTGGTTAAGTCTTAGTCAAATTGTTCAATAAGAACACACTAAGGATTCTTGCTCCCTTGGTTATTGATATAAATCTCTTGGCTACAGAATGTGAATTATCTATACAGAAAATATTTTATTAGATAAAGACAATAATTAGCTGAATTAGTCCCACCTTAATTTCAGTATAGTACACTTGTGTTGAACACATTAGAAATATTAGTAATAATCATTTAAAATAATTTAACCAAGTGATATTTTAGCATAATTTTGCCAGTATTAAGGGAGAATTAGTTCATATCTTTATTGTACTTCAAATCTGTAATCAATTTAGACAGCAATATCAGACCAAACTTAGCAGTGTTTAAATTGGACCGACTGCTCCCCACCTCTATACCAATTTGGGAGCTTAAAATAAGACAGAAATATGAATTATCTTTTAAATGAGAAGTGTAATTTCCTGTAGTTTGAAATATTTACAGTTGCAAAGAATGAATCTTTTATTATTTGTTCCTAATTTAATTGCTCAATGTATCCTTAGACTATGGAATTTATAAGAAATTACACCAATTATGTTTCACCTATTGGACATTTGAGTGCCATTAATTGTAATGTCATGTTTCCATAATGTCTTGGTGCTTGTTTAAATACCAGATACAAACTCTACATAAGAGTTATCAGGATACATATTAATTTCATTATCTAATAAACTACCAAATGAAAGATATTCTCCTGTCTTATTTTTTGAAGGGGTAGTTTTAAAGACAATGTCTTTCATTATTTTTAAGATAAAATATCCTGGCTATAGCTGGACACTGTCTGACACTCTAGGGCCTTCAGGGGCAGCTGCAGGGGGCCACCAAACTTTATCTTTAAGAATAAAGGCAGGAATGCAGTTATTTGAAATGACCATTGTGTTTTGGGAGACTTGCACAGCTGGACGAGTCAGGCCGTGAGAGACAGTGCAGTGTAACATCCTCAGGTGGGAGAGGGAAACCACATCCAGAGGACAATAGAATGAATTGCCTAAACCCCAGGCCCTTCTCTTTATACAGACCATACACATTTCAGTTTCTTATAATTCAAATAAATATTCACTGTTATATGCATAGGAATCCTAATGTGTATAGAAAACACACACACACACATATCCTTCAGTTGCCATTACTATCTGATCTAGAACTTCCTAAACAAGTAACCCAAATTCCATGGCAACTTTCAGGAAATTAGATCCTGAAGATAAAGTTGGGGGTGGGGTGCAGGGGCAAGAAGACAAAGCCAAGGGACTCTTACTTTGTTATGGGGTAGCTGTTATGGGGTAACGTTACTTTTCCGACAAAGGTCCATCTAGTCAAAACATTTTTTTTTTCCATTAGTCATGTATGGGTGTGAGAGTTGGACCACAAAGAAAGCTGAGCACTGAAGAATTGATGATTTTGAACTGTGGTGGTGGAGAAGACTCTTGAGAATCCCTTGGACTGCAAGGAGTCCAACCAGTCAATCCTAAAGGAAATCAGTCCTGAAAATTCATTGGAAGAACTAATACTGAAGCTGAAGTTTCAGTACTTTGGCAACCTGATACGAGGAGCTGACTCATTGGAAAAGACCCTGAGGCTGGGCAAGATTGAGGGCAGGAGGAGAAGAGGACGACAGAGGATGAGATGGTTGGATGGCATCACCAACTCGATGGACATGGGTTTGAGCAAGCTCTTGGAGTTGGTGATGGGCAGAGAACACTGGAATGCTGCAGTCCATGGGGTAGCCAAGAGTCGGACACAACTGAGTGACTGAACTGAACTGAATTGGAATCTACATTAGTTTCTCTGAGATTTTCTCATTATTTTCAGTGAAAAGAACAACCTGAAGCTAAGCACTGAATTAGATATAAAAGTTTAA
Source organism: Oryx dammah (assembly GCF_014754425.2). NCBI lineage: Eukaryota > Metazoa > Chordata > Mammalia > Artiodactyla > Bovidae > Oryx > Oryx dammah. The sequence continues at coordinate 3,414,865 of NW_024070185.1, forward strand.
TGGTTTCAGTGTTACAAAGTAAGATAACTGAGGAGGTAATGCATATAAAAACATTAAGTAAATAAACAAAACTATACTTTAATGGGATTCACCTACCAATAGAAGGGTTTAAATTTAAGCATTTTTATTAAATTGGAGCTGGGGGTAAACAGATTAGGTACGACCCTAAACATTTTACATCTTAAGCAACCCTCACTACTATCACTTACATAATCATAAATCATTCAGGTATTTGTACAATAAATGTAAGGTCATAGCCATATGTTTCTAAGCCCTTTGGCTACGCTCTTATAAGACTATATTCCACAATATTGGAAAATGAAATATCTGCACATAAGTGTGAAAATAATATTAACAAACATATATTAACATACAATATTAACAAACATATATTTTCATGCAGAATAGTATCATGATATATGTTACAAAAGATAGAAAGTAAATCAATTCAATAGTGATTGGAAAATGGTATTAGGACTTCCTGACTGCCAGGTAAGTCAGGTTATTTTTTTAGAAGACTTGGCCTTCATGAATCTTTAATGCACATAATATTAATCTTTTATATTTTTATTGCTTTCAATCAGGACATTAATTTGAAGATATACATCTCCTTCGGTTTTCTGTTTTGACTTCCCAGAATATAACCTATCTTTTATTTTAAAAACTTTAAATTTCATATTCTTAATGCTTTCCCTAATATTTTGACTTTGCTGTTGAAAATATGCAGTTCTTTGGTTGTTATAAATTTCATACAAGTAATTGAAAAACAATTTTTACTTATATTTGATTTTAGATTTTGAAAAAATGAATTATTTTTCCAATATTTGACAATTAAAAAGAGGAAAAACTGAATTTCATGTTTACCATATGTTTTGTAAATACAAAAATATTTAAAATATAGTATATTTCAAAGTATTCTTACTGGTTACACAGTCAGGAATGCCTATTGGGGATAGCAATTTAAATTCTTGGTGTGCTATCAGCTCAGTTCAGCTGCTCAGTCATGTCCGACTCTTTGCGACCCCATGGACACCATGAATCGCAGCACACCAGGCCTCCCTGTCCATCACCAACTCCCAGAGTTTACCCAAACTCATGTCCACTGAGTCAGTGATGCTATCCAGCCATCTCATCCTCTGTTGTCCCCTTCTCCTCCCGTCTTCAAACTTCCCCAGCATCAGGGTCTTTTCAAACGAGTCAGCTATTCACATCACGTGGCGAAACTATTGGAGTTTCAGATTCAACATCAGTCCTTGCAATGAATATTCAGGACTCTCCTTGCAGTCTGAGGGACTCTCAAGAGTCTTCTGCAACACGATAGTTCGAAAGCATCAATTATTGGATGCTCCGCTTTCTTTATAGTACAGCTATAGTCATCCATACATGACTACTGTAAAAACCATAGCCTTGACTAGTTGGACCTTTGTTGGGCGAAGTAATGTCTCTGCATTTTAATATGCTGTCTAGGTTGGGCATAACTTTTCTCCCAAGGAATAAGTGTCTTTTAATTTCACGGATGCAGTCAACATCTGCAGTGATTTTGGAGCCCAAGAAACAAAGTCTGCCACTGTTTCCACTGTTTCCCCATCTATTTGCCATGAAGTGGTGGGACCAGATGCCATGATCTTAGTTTTCTGAATGTTTAGCTTTAAGCCAACTTTTTCACTCTCCTCTTTCACTTTCATCAAGAGGCTCTTTGGTTCTTCTTCACTATCTGCCATAAGGGTGGTGTCATCTGCATATCTGAGATTATTGATATTTCTCTCAGCTATCTTGATTCCAGCTTGTGCTTCATCCAGCCCAACGTTTCTCATAATGTGCTCTGCATATAAGTTAAATAAGCACGGTGACAATATACAACCTTGATGTACTACTTTTGTTATTTGGAACCAGTCTTTTGTTCCATGTTCAGTTCTAACTCTTGCTTCCTGATCTGCATACAGATATATTGTGTTAGCAAATTGTATTCTGGTGGATGTCACCTGCCCCAGGGCCTTACAAAGGTGGTAGTATAAAGATTTGCCTACCAATTCAGGAGACTCAAGTTTGATCCATGGAATGGGAATATCCCCTGGAGATAGAAATGGCAACCCACTTCAGTATTCTTATCTGGGAAATCCCATGCACAGAGCAGCATAGCAGGCTACAGTCCATGGGATTGCAACAGAGTTGTACACAAAAGAGCACACGTACACTCAGGTGTATCCCACGTTACAAGATAAAGTCATTAGATCTTTGTACATCTGGACATTTGATTTTGTTAGTCTCCAGAGGTAATCCAGATGTTAGCTAACAGTTTTTGTGTTTAGGCACTTTTAAAAGCTTGATATTATCACTTAATTGTTTGGGTAAAGGAAAAGGCTAGTATAAGATGTTTTCTTGGGTCAAAGCAAATATCTGAACATAGATTATTTTGATTATTCAGCTGTTCCCAGTTTTCACATATTTATAAATTATTTTGAGACGTCATTCTTTCTATAGATGAAAGATCCCATGTACTTAATTCTTATTCCGATTTATTTATTAGTCATTAACATTGGGGTGGAATAAGGTAGCTTCTTGGTTTCCATGGAATGAAATTACCGTGGAGATGAGAGTCCTGAAATGGAAGCAAAATTAAATACTTCAAGTGGAAAGTGAGAATGATCTAAACTAACAAAACATTCACACTAAAAGTCATACATGGATAGAAATTGACAAACACATAAAATAAAAAGGTATGTGGTTTCATACCTGAAGCTTTTGAGTTGATATTACAGACATGGATAATTAGATAAATGAAATAAGAGGCCTGATATTGTAGCAACATGGTCTCCCAGGTGTGTGTGTGTTCATGTGCATGCACAAGCTCGGTCATATCCGAATCTCTGTGATCCCACAGCAGAGCTAGCTGTATTATTAATATGTAAAGCTCACTTACCCATATGCTTTAGTTTTATTTCATTTATGAAAAGTGTGTTAGCCACTCAGTCATGTCCGACTCTTTGGAAACCCATGGTCAGTAGCCCATCAGGCTCCTCTGGCCATGGAATTGTCAAGACAAGAATACTGGAGTGGGTTGCCATTTCCTTCTCCAGGGGATTTTCCTGACCCAGAGATTGATCCCTTATCTCCAGTATCTCCTCCACTGGCAGCTAGATTCTTTACAACTAAACCACCAGGGAAACCCCAAGGATTGGAGTGATTATAATAAATGTCAGTCTCTGACACAGTAGAAAGACACATTAAAACAAGGCCATGTCACATGAGTTTGTAATTCTAATCACTGTGCTCTGTTATTTCAAAGTAGGAAATAAACATGTCCTGATTCTACATTGTGAACGCCAAAAAGTTTTAAGTAGTTGAAGTTAAGAAAGAACATCACATAATTTTATGTAGTCTTGTTTTCCTTTTCCTTTTGATATATATTTTTAAAGTAGAGCTTTATGAAAAGTGAAATGCCCAACTTACTTGGACTTTACCTAGTTTTTAATGAAATAGTCTTTGCATTTAACACTATCACTGCACTAATTAAAGATTTTGTTTCTGTGAGAAGACTAGGTAATGGAAAATATATGTTTTTCTGGGTTGGTCTTGTTCTAATAAGTGAGAAAAAGCACTTACGCTGACAAGTTATTTCACCTCAGTGCTCTTAGCAACATTTAAAAATACAGTGTAAGTGCTATGATTTCAATTCCTTAAATAAGCTCTCTTACCTAATGGTTAATGACTAATCTAAATGAAATCTCAGCTCTGGGTTTTAAAGTGCATTTTGCATTTTCTCACACGTATAATTTGTACTGTATTTTGTTTTTCAAGTTTGGTAAAAAAAAAATAAATGAATGTTGCTTGTTATATAGTATAAAGTGATAGATAACTTGAAACCAAAGCTCATGTTAAAAGCTAACATTTAATTTGCTGAAAATAGGGTTTTTAACTAGAACAAACAAAAACTAAAGAGAAAGTTGTAATAATTTAATTGCTTTTATACCTTAAAAGGATTGTAGTTGGGATTAAAGATACCTTAGCATAAAACATTCAAAGCATGGCTTTCCATTAAGAAACTATCTCTGGATACATTTAAAATAATTTCGATCTAGAGGAAAACATCACTTACTGAATTCCATGGTTTTATTCAATAGTGATTCAGTTTTCGTAACTATATTGGCTTTCTATTGCTGCTGTAACAAATTATCACAAATGTATCATTTAAATAAAACAAATGTATCATTTTATAGTTTTATGGGCTAGAAGTCTTAGCTAAATCAAGGATTGCTGTTGTTTAATTGCTAAGTCATGTCCGACCCTTTGCAACCCCATGGGCTGCAGCACATAGGATCCCCTTTCCTTCACTGTCTCCCAGATTCTGCTCAAATCCATGTCCACTTAGTCAGTGATGCCATCCAAGCATCTCGTCTCATCTCATCTAATCTCTGTCTTTTAAGACCACCTGATTAGAAAGTTTAATTCCATTTTCTATCTTAATGCTCCTTTGCCGATAACATAAGATATTACAGATTCCAAAGATTAGGACTTGGGCAACCTCAGAACCACAAGTCTGCTTACCATCAAAACTCATCCTTCATTTTGATGTAAAGATTGCTGATTCTACATTTTCTTATTCAAGCACCATGACAATAATCACTATTTGGTCCTGGTGTCTTTATTTTTCTCTCTATTTTATTTGGATTGGGTTGGCCAAGAAGTTCATTCAGGTGTTTCATAATATCTTATGGAAACACCCAAACGAAACTTTTAGGCAATCCAACATATAGTGCTGATGTGTGGATATTCAAGTAGTGACATACTTCACAATGGAAAAAAGAAGACTAAGTAAGTGTACAGTTAGTGAATGCCACTTAGATAATTGCTCTGTCTTCTCCCTTTTGACCAACATAACAATTAATTTTGCCAATATTTAACAGTGGTCAATACACATAAGGAGTATTTCACAGGAGATGTAACTTACTGGAGAAGGATTGAAGATGAACTACAGACCAAGTGGGCTAAGATGGCTCTACTGGAAACATGTAGATATGGACTACTTTCTAAACGTACAAAAAATGCATTTTAGAAAACTAAAACCTTATAATTACATGATAATTTTTTTTTCTTTAAATGTTGTTTAAATTTAACTTACTAGCTCAATACTTTTGTAATCAAAAGAGAGAAGTTATAGCCATATTTACTATCATATGAAGCCCCTGGTGGCTCAGATTTTAATGAATCCACCAGCAATACAGAAGACCTGGGTTTAATCCCTGGGTCAGGAAGATCCTCTGAAGAATGGAATGGCAACCCACTTGAGTATTTTTGTCTGGATAATCCTATGGACAGAGGAGCCTGGCAGGCTAAGTCCATGCAGTAACAAGGAGTTGGACATGACTAAAATGACTAAGCACACAGCACCCACTGTCATATAAGTAGCCAATATATGGCCTTAACCACCTCCAAATATTTGGAAAAACTCAGAAATGCCCCACTGCCCACTATTGGAGAACTTGTGTGAACTGGCAAGCACACAAGCAAATGTAACCTTATAAAACATGAAATATGATCCATTTGTTAAGAGTGAATCTTATGTGGCTCATCCACCCTCCAATAGATCTATTGTCCCTTTATTGTAGATTATCTTTTCACCACACAGTTTTCCATTGCCCTCTCCATGCGGAGGGACATATTGGCTGCCTATGAAGCCATAACAAATCAGAATTTGCCTACAAGTCTAAGCCACAGTGGATGCCAGTCTTTCAGGTAACTTGTGGAGAAAAGCTTTTCCTTAGAATTCCAGATGCTGTGTATCCTTAAACTTGTCCTGTTTTGGATGAATGCTCTCAGGTGTGCCTCATGTCAGGGTCCCATCACAGAGCCTGCTCTGATGGGTGCTGCTTTCTGCAGTTGACACCTTCCTCTGACCTGATTAGGTCTGGTGTGCCCTGGAACACTGAACATTAGACATCCCTGAAGTCCACTTACATATGCAGGTCAAATAGACATCCGAGCAGCACATTCCGCTGATACGTGGCTTGCTGAATAGGCAGGCCTTCTAATAACATCTGTTGAGAGCATAAAGCCAGGTAATAGTAACCCTCAGAGTGCAAAACCCTCCTGAAATTAAGGAGATCCTTTAGGAATACCATCTTCGATGGAGACATTTGCCCACAAGACTCAGTTGCCAAGCAAATATACCCTGGGAAAATGATGTCACTTTAACAGCATAAAGACAATTTTGAAAACTTTTCTGGGCTGCCAGGCAAACAAATGGGGGAAAAAAAAATCAAACTTTTAAGAAAGCACTACAAAGGCAAAATCACACTGATACCATGCTTTTCAGCAAGATTCACTAAAATGAAACAGGGAATCATTATCTCAGGAATTCTTGAGGAGAGAAAGTGTGCAGCAGCCTTCTGTTTATCAAGACTTCTAAATAAATTAACTAGGTTAGAACTCAGTAATATTCTACCGCTGAGTTCTTCCATAAAAGGCATAAAGTTGTCAAAAGTCTCCTCAAAATAGAATCAGTCATACACAGTTTAAAGGAGAGCTCAGTAAAACATTAAAGTTCTGACCATCTCAGTCTATTTAAATCAATATATAAATGCATTACAAATTTTTTGTACTGATACATTAAAGACATTTGTTCATCTCCATAAACTCTAAAATGTCATCTTGAAAATTCATTTTGTATTAAAACTAAAAACAATCCATAAGATTGAATAGACACTTTCTTAATTTGATGTATATAATGTGAGACTGTTTGTGTTATTCCATATGTTAGCTCTAAAGAATAGCATCATTCTTAATGGGCAAAATGGGGCATTCTCCCTAAATAGGAAATAGCAAGAATGTCAAGTATCACCATGAATATTTTAATGTTATTTTGAGAAAATTTCCCAAGATAGTTATAGAAGAGAACAAAATTAAAGATAACTTCCTGGTAAAATAATATTTAAAACTATTTCTATCAAAGAGGATAAGAGAGTATACCTTAAGAATCCAGGAAAAACAATTAAAAATACCATAAACAATTAGAAAATCTAGTAAGTTAGCTTTATATTTAAAATCCTATAATAATCAGTAGTAGTCATATATATAAGTCATATCCAGTAAGATATTTCACAGAAGATGAGCCTTGTATAAAATACAAATTAAAATATAAAATAATAGAAAAATACCTTAACAAGGAATGGGCAAATCTGTATAAGAAAGTTCTTAAACTGTGATGTGAGTTGTATCTGTATACTTGGGTGGGGGGGAAGGAAATTATAGCATGCTCTTGGTTAGAAGAGCTCAACATCATAAGATGTTTATTCTAAGTAATTAAAAGCTTTATTGTGTTATTCAAGAATCCAGTAAAAAATACCAACAAATATTTTCCCTCTCCCCAACTAGATAAGTTGCTTTTAAAAATATGAGAAAGCAAATACAGAGTAATAAGGAAATCCTAAAAAGGGTACATAAAAGGTTATAGTCCTACCAGATATTGAAACATAGTCTATAAAAATATCTCTTAAATTCAAGCAGTGTGGTATTGGTCCATTTACATAAAATTAGTAAAAATAATTCAAGTTTACCATTATGTCTGAGATTTTTCATTATTTTCACAGAATTAAACGTGGATTCCTGCTACATTTTCAAAGATGCTGATAGAAGATTCATCAGACATCATTACCATTATCTGTGTCAGTTACCCAAGTCCAAGTAAGTACAGGGGTCTGTAAAATAGATGTGGTGCTCTAGGAGAGACACACCCTGAGTTAGAACCCAAATCTTTCATTATAAGCAGTGAGAGTGCCAAATCATTGCTCCAGAGGAGGTGATATTTCTGTCATCCAAAGCTGTTTGTGGTGCAAAAGTTCAGAAGACAATCCAGAACAAAAGGCTGTTAGCATCTCACTCCTAAGATATGCAGACATTCATAGGGCTGCATCTAAACAAATACATGTGAGAATTTAGTTAATCATAAATACCATGTCTCAAGTCACTGGCAAACAATGGTTTTTAAACTGACTGATGTTGGAGCAAATATGTAACCGACGCTTAATAATGCAACTGGTTCTTTACTTTACACAAGATTAATCCCCTGGGAACTAGAAATCTGAATGTAACATTGAAACCATTTATGTATCTGAAGGGGGAGAAAAAAGGCCACAAAATTCCTTTGGGATAAAGAATGAAGAAAGTCTTTCTCTGTTCAAAATCTGGAATAAAGGAAAAAAAATGTAGATAAATTTGCATGATCCTAAAGCTTTTTATGACAGAACATGACAACAGTGGTCATAATTGCCACAACATAGAGCAGGGGTTTTGCTCAAGCACCTGGCAGAAGCAGAGTAGCTGTTAACTACAGTTACTAGTATTAGTGTGATTTACTTTGGCTATTTATTTTTAACATTTTAATAAACAATTTCAGTGTTTGAATTTGAAACTTGTATTTTAAGTGATTTATAGAATTTTTTCCATTAGACTCTGTATGTAATTTTCAAAAAAGTTTTAAAAGATTTTTTTTCACTTTTGATGGGACCATTTATGAAGACTTTGTCAAATTTCTTACAATATTTTTCTGTTTTGATTTTTTGGCCACAAAACCTCTAGGATCTTAGCTCCTGGATCAGGGACTGAACCCACACCTCTGACATTCAAAGGCAAAGTCTTAATCACTGGATTAACAGGGTAGTCCTGCACACTATGCAATTTAAAACCATTAAATCTTAAGCTAAATTGAAAATATCAATAAACATATGTTATTTTCAAAATTCTAACTTTACCTACTGAGGGAACATAGCAACGATTATATTCTAGCTCCAATATCATTTTTGGGTCACAGTTTTTATCTCTAAGTAACATATTCCACCATAAGTCACAAGGGTTCCTTGGAGAAGTGACTGGTTCTGATCTGTGTCAGGGAATGTTCATAGTGACCCTGGGAAATAACTGGTGTAACAGAAAACAAAGGGAGGTAAATATTTAATAGGGCCCCACAAAATGGGCTTGAGAGTGGCTTGTATCAGCAAGACACAAATGTGGAAATATAATTTGCTAAAATATTTTTGTTTGAGAAAAAAATATTTGATGAGATTTATCATTGAGTCTTTGAAACAAACATGCATAAATGTTCAAACTTATTTCTTATAAATTAACTGTAGCTCACATTCATTGATAATATTGTGTTATTTCATCATTGCATTTTAGCCCAGAGAAAGAAAGAAGGAAGGAAAGGAGGCGGGGAGGAAGGATGAAGGGGAAGACTGATTGGAAGAAAGTTCATAGGAAGTTCTGTGAACTATTCAATGCTTTGTAGAGAGAAAGAGCTGTCATTTAAAGACTGCAAAAAAGAATTAAACTCTTAGGTCTAGATAGAATAAAATTGACTTCATAGACTTTAATAGACATGCCTCTCTATCCAAAAAGTCATAAAGTGTAAAGACATTTCATCTGTATTTGTTCACCAAATCTAGAGTACTAATAAACTTGAGAGAGGTAATTTAGAATCTTTCAAAGGAACATGTCTTATTAAGTACACTTTGAGCAAAGATGGTTGAGATTAAGGCTATAAATAGCATAAGAACTGAAGTTGGGCTTGAGAATGCAGTCACTGTATCCGGCAAATAAAAAAGTATTGGGTTAAGATAAACCAAATTTTGCAATAAAACCAAAAAAAGTAATTTCTTTCTCTTTGACTCAAAGAATATTGGTTATTTCATTTATAATCTCGGAGAAGGCAATGGCACCTCACTCCAATACTCTTGCCTGGAATATCCCATGGATGGAGGAGCCTGGTAGCCTGCAGTACGTGGGGTTGCTACGAGTCAGACACTATTGAGAGACTTCACTTTGGAGAAGGAAATGGCAATCCACTCCAGTGTTCTTGCCTGGAGAATCCCAGGGACAGGAAAACCTGGTGGGCTGCCACCTATGGGGTCGCACAGAGTTGGACACAACTGAAGTGAATTAGCAGCAGTAGCAATTTCTAATCTGGATCAGACAAAAGAGAAGAGAAAAGTGAAAATAGCATAGAGAATGTTTCGTAAAATCTAAATGGAGATAATAGTTGAAAACTTGCCTAAAATGGGTGAGGAAATAGCCACCCAAGGCCAAAAAACACAGAAAGTCCCAAACAGGATAAACCCAACAAAAAATACCCCAAGACACATATTAATCAAATTAATGAAGATAAAACACAAACAACAAACATTAAAAGCAGCAAAGGAAAGGAAACAAATAACTCACAAGGGGATTCCCACAAGGATAACAGATGATCTTTCAATAGCAACTCTTCAGGCCAGAAGGGAATAGCAGGACATACTTAAAATGATGAAAAGGAAAAAAAAAAAAAAACAGATTACTATGCCCAGAAAGGATATCATTCAAATATGAAGGATAAATCAAAAGATTTACAGACAAAAAAAAAGCTCAGAGAATTCAGTACCACCAAAGCAGCTCTCCAACAAGTGCTAAAGGATCTTCTCTAGAGAGGAAACACAAAAAATGTTTATAAACATGAACCCAAAACAACAAAGTAAAGGGCAAGAGGATCATAATATCAATAATTACCTTAAAAGCAAATAGGTTGAATGCCTCAACCAAAAGACAAAGACTGGCTGAATGAATACAAAAATATGCTGTTTACAAGAAACCCACCTCAAAACAAGGGACACATACAGACTGAAAGTGAAGGGCTGGAAAAAGATATTTCACGGAAATGGAGACCAAAAGAAAGCAGGCATAGCAATACTCATATCAGATAAAACAGACTTTGAAATAAAGGCTGTAAAGAGACAAAGAAGGACACTATGTAATGATCAAAGGATCAACCCAAGAAGAAGATATAACAATTATGAATATATATGCACCCAACATAGGAGCACCACAATATGTAAGGCAAATGCTAACAAATATGAAAGGGGAAATTAACAGTAACACAATAATAGTGGGAGACTTTAACACCCCACTCACACCTATGGATAGATCAACTAAACAGAATATTAGCATGGAAAAACAAACTTTAAATGATACAATAGACCAGTTAGACCTAATTGATATCTATAGGACATTTCACCCCAAAACAATGAATTTCACTTTTTTCTCAAGTGCACACGGAACATTCTCCAGGATAGATCACATCCTAGGCCATAAATCTAGCCTTAGTAAATTTAAAAAAATTGAAATCATCTCAAACATCTTTTCTGATCACTGATCCAGCAAGAAATAGAAAATCTTAGCAGACTCATCCCAAGCATGGAAATTGAAACTTTAATCAAAACACTTCCAACAACAACAAAAAAAAGCCAAGGACCAGATAGGTTCACAGGTGAGTTCTACCAAAAATTTAGACAAGAGCGAACAGCTTTCCTATTCAAACTCTTCCAGAAAATTGCAGAAGGTAAACTGCCAAACTCATTCTCTGAGGCCACCATCACCCTAATACCAAAACCAAACAAAGATGCTACAAAAAAAGAAAACTACAGGTTAATATCACTGATGAACATAAATGCAAAAATCCTCAACAAAATTATAGCAGGTAGAATCCAAGAATATATTAAAAAGATCATACATATTAACCAAGTGGGCTTTATTCCAAGGATGCAATCTTTCTTCAATATTCACAAATCAATCAATGTGATACATCTCATTAACAAATTGAAAGATAAATTGATACGATTATCTCAATAGATGCAGAGAAAGCCTTTGACAAAATTCAACATCCATTTATGATAAAAACTCTCCAGAAAGCAGCCACAGATCTCAACATAATAAAAGCCATAATATATGATAAACCCACAGCAAACATTATACTCAATGGTGAAAAATTGAAAGCATTTCCCCTAAAGTCAGGAACAAGACAAGGGTGCCCACTCTCACCACTACTATTCACCATAGTTTTGGAAGTTTTAGCCACAGCAATCAGAGAAAAAATAAAAAATAAAAGGAATCCAAAATGGAGAAATGAAGTAAAACTCTCACTGTTTGCAGATGACATGATCCTCTACATAGAAAACTCTAAATACAGCACCAGAAAATTACTAAGGCTAAATAATGAACATAGTGAAGTTGCAGGATATAAAAACAACACACAGAAATCCCTTGCATTCCTATACACTAACAATGAGAAAACAGAAAGAGGAATTAAGGGAACAATTCCATTCACCATTGCAATGAAAAGAATAAATACTTAGGAATAAATCTACCTAAAGAAACAAAAACTTATATATAGAAAACGATAAAACACTGAAGAAAGAAATAAAAAATGACACAAATAGATGGAGAAATATACCATGTTCTTGGATTGGAAGAATCAATATAGTGAAAATGAGTATACTACCCAAAGCAATCTATAGATTCAATGCAATCCTTATCAAGCTACCAGTAGTATTTTTCAGAGAACTAGAACAAATAATTTCACAATTTGTATGGAAATACAAAAAAAACTCGAATAGCTAAAGCACTCTTGAGAAAGAAGAATGGAACTGGAGGAATCAACCTGCCTGACTTTAGAATATACTACAAAGCCACAGTCATCATGACAGTATGGTTCTGGCACAAAGACAGAAATATAGATCAATGGAACAAAATAGAAATCCCAGTGATAAATCCACACACCTATAGACAACTTACCTTTGGCAGAGGGAGTAAGAATATACAATGGAGAAAAGACAATCTGTTTAACAAGTGGTGCTGGAAAAACTGTTCAACCACTTGTAAAAGAATGAAATTTTAACACTTTCTAACACCATACACAAAAATAAACTCAAAATGGATTAAAGATCTAAGTGTAAGGCCAGAAACTATAAAACTCTTAGAGGAAAACAGAGGCAAAACACACTCTGATGTAAATCATAGCAGGATCCTCTATCACCCACCTCCCAGAAAAAAAAGCAAAAATAAGCAAATGGAACCTAATTAAACTTAAAAGCTTTTGCACAACCATGAAACTATAAGCAAGGTGAGAAGACAGCCTTCAGGATAGGAGAAAATAATAGCAAAGGAAGCAACTGACAAAGAATTAATCTCAAAAATATACAAGCAGCTCATGCTGCTCAATACTAGAATAACAGACAACCCAATTAAAAAAAAATGGGCCAAAGAACTAAACAGAGATTTCTCCAAAGAATACATACAGATGGCTAACAAACTCATGAAAAGATGCTTAACATCACTCATTATCAGAGGAATGCAAATCAAAACCACAATGAGGTACCATCTCATGCAGGTCAAAGTGGCTGCTATCCAAAAGCCTACATACAATAAATGCTGGAGAGGGTGTGGAGAAAAGGGAACCCTCTTACACTGTTGGTGGGAATGCAAACTAGTACAGCCACTATAGAGAACAGTGTGGAGATTCCTTAAAAAACTGGAAATAGAACTTCCATACAACCCAGCAATCCCACTGTTGGGCATAAACACTGAGGAAACCAGAACTGAAAGAGACACGAGTACCCCAGTGTTCATTGCAGCATTGTTTACAATAGCCAGGACATGGAAGCAACCTAGATATCAATCAGCAGATGAATGGATAAGAAAACTACAGTATGTATACACAATGGAATATTACTCAGCCATTAAAAAATGCACTTGAATCAGTTCTAATGAGGTGGATGAAACTGGAGCTGAGTGAAGTAAGCCAGAAAGAAAAACACCAATACAGTATATTAACACATATATATGGAATTTAGAAAGATGGTAATGATGACCCTATATGCGAAACAGAAAAAGAGATGCAGATGTATAGAACAGTCTTTTGGACTCTGTGGGAGAAGGCGAGAGTGGGATGATCTGAGAGAATAGCACTTAAACATGTATATTATCATATGTGAAACAGATCTGCAGTCCAGGTTCGATTCATGAGACAGGGTGCTCAGGGCTGATGCACTGGGATGACCCTGAGGGATGGGATGGAGAGGGAGGTGGGAGTAGGGTTCAGGATGGGGGACACATGTACACCCATGGCTGATTCATGTCAATGTATGGCAACAACCACTATAATATTGTAAAGTAATTAGCCTCCAATTAAAATAATTAATTAAAAAATACTAAATGGTCTCACAAAGATATGATAAGGCACAGTAGCTACATAAAAGAGAGTTCCAATTTCAGATTTTTAACTTGTCAACTTTCAGCAATTTTCTTAACCTCACTGAGTTTCAGTTTTTTCATGTGAAAAATGAAAGTGAAACCAATGCATGCATGGGTAGAGTGAAGATAAAAAGATGCCTAGATGAAGCACGTAACACACAGTGACTTGTTAACCAAGTGGAGCATCACAACATAGCAGTGGACCATTTTCTACTGAAAGCAGTATCACAGACAAAATCATCTTGAACCCTATAGAGAATAGAAATTCCTAGAATACATGCAAATTGCTTAGTGCTTTTTGTACCAAGCTCTAATACTCTGTTTCTTATTCGTTTTTTAGGACTATCTTAGGAGGTAGGCCAGATCTGCAATTGCTATCCTTGTTTTACAAATGATTAAAACTTAGACAATTATGCCCAAAGTTGCAGAGTGGTTAAGTGGAGCTCAGATGTGGCCTTTAGACTTATGGTTCTTCCTATTTAAATGTCCAATGACTGCATAGTGGATCGGTTTTCATTTTCTTTTTTCCCATAACATATAATACATAGTAATAATTTAAAGCTAGAATAAACATGAGAATTAGAAAAAGACAACTATGAAGAGGGACAAAATATTTTCATTGAGTGAAACTTCTCTCCTTAATAACATGTAAGGCAAAATGTTATTTCTAAAAACAATACCTGTTCTTTTATTGAACAGCTATTGGTGGATTCAAAACAAGAGTTTAGGATTGATTCAATAAAGAATTAACTTCTTCCTGTGATTCCTAAGTTAAAATAGTCTATCAAGCTTAGAAAAAATTCTGAAAAAAAAGCTATTGACTTGACAAATAAATAAACAACTACACAATCAGTCAAATAAAACAGAATTCTTAAGCCCTTTCATCTTTTCAAGGAGAGAGAAAAAAGATAAAACCTAATAATTGGTGCTCATTCTCCTGTTCAGCTACATGTAACTCATCAATTTTTCTAAATTTCTCTCAGTGTTAGTAGACTTACTGTCTTTTTCTCATGTAAAGAAAATCAGTTACAGTATATGAGATTTAACATGCATAAAATATAAAGCTTCATACAAAACAATAAAACCTATGTTAAAACACTTGGAAAAATATTGAGGAAGTACTTGTTGTTAGGATTTTATGTATATCATCATATTTTAATAATATATTTATGTTACTAAAATATAACTCTATATAATCTAAATATTATATAGATAGTTACAGTAAATAAACTTTAAATGTCTCTGAAAAACCTCAGAATTTTATAGGCACAAAAGTTTACAAGGATAGTTGGGAAATAAGTATCAATTAAATTTAATTATTAAATATGATATATTGGCTCCTTAAGTGGAACATACAGGAGAAGAATGGACACTCTAAAATAGAAGAGCAACTCATGCATTTAAAGTAAGATTTGAAATATTTTCATATATACAAATTTAATTAAATATTCATTTATTGATATGTATACTCGAGAAATACAGATAGTCCCAGACACAGATATGTGTTTGTATATTTGATCATAGTTTTTTCCCCAGTAACCAGTGTTCCCTTACCACTTGTTAAGAGAGTCACAGGATCATAGAAACATCAGTGTTTATACCTGCCAGGTGTTACTGCATGTTCCCCATATGTGTAAGAACCATGATGAAATCATGTGTTCAACTTTATGTGAATAATTAGGACACAGGATTGTGAGTTTCCAAGCCTATATTTTTTTATTAAGAGACTTATTCAATATAAAAATGTGAAATAGAATTTAAGAAGTTATTTTCATCAATGCTATTACAAATAGAAAGCTTAAAGTGTTAATATTTTTATTAGAGTGACATGCATTTAAGAGTCAAATTAAACTGTAACATCTGGAAAGAAAACTCATAATGACAAGTCAATTTAAAGTATCTTGCCTATATGGGAAAAGAATCTAAAAACAGAGTGCCTATAAGTATACATGTAACTGATTCATTTTGCTGTACAACTGAAACTAACACAGCACTGTGGATTAACTAATCCCAATAAAATTTTAAAAAAAATTAAGAATATTGCCAAAAAAAAAAAGAATGTTGCAACCTCAGGAGTGTTCAATTTTGCTGTGTTAAATTGTGAATATTAATAAAAAAATTTTAGTCACAATAGTCACCTGGATATCTTAAGTCTTATCTTTGCTCAGATTAAGTTGAAAAATGTATATTATTAAACGTGAGATATATTGTATTTCAGACTTATTTCTGAAAGTCATGTGTGTGTTTGCCTTTTAAGTAGAAGCCTTCTGAAAGGTGGCATTTTCCGATGTTCTGGACAAAGCTAAATGTAGATGTTAGGGAAACCTTATATCTTAAAGTTGCATGAAGCCAGTTGCATGAAGATTATTATTAACCTAGATGTTTGGACATGTAAACTACTTAGGCATTTATGTATAAATTTTTGCATGGAAATATGCTGTTACACCTCTTATTTAGATAGTTAGAGGTGGAATGGCTTAGTTTTACCTGATTTGGTTATATTTTAAAAGAACTGACAAGTAGTTTTGAAAATGGTTGTTAATGAGTAGGGATGCAGTGTATTTTTCCATGTTGATGTTATGTTCTGCAGCCTTCTTAAACTGATCTATTAGTTCCACTAGCTTTTCTGTAGATTCGAAGGATTTTCTATGTTGATGGTCATGTTATATGCAAGTAAAGACAGTTTTATTTCTTCTTGTCCAGTCTGGTGACTTCATTTCTTCCAGAGCCTTATTGCAGCAACTAGAACCTAGTGTAGAATGTCAGATACAAGTGGTTAGAGTAGACGTCCTTTTCTCATTTCTGATTGTAAGGTAAAAGTGTCTATTATTTTAATACTCTGTCCTTAACTGTGGGGCTTCATACTTTTTCTTTATCACTTTATCAGGTTCAGAAATGTCTCACTATCCAATATTACAGAATATATTTAGTCAGGAATGGATTTAGGATTTTCTCAAGTTCATTTACTGGACTATTGACTTGATCATATGACTTCATTCTTTTTGGTATTGTATCCTGAATTATACTGATTTTCAAGTAATCATTCCTTGTATTTCTGGGATAAACCCAACTTCAGCATAATGCGTTATCCTTTTTGTGCATTACTTGTTACTACAGAATTTTTACATCATTTTTCATAAGAATGTAACACTGTAGTTAACTTTTCTTGTAAATACCTTAGTTTTATTATCAGAAAAGCTGACATCATCAAATGACTTGGGAAGTATTCCCTCTTCTTCAATTTTCTGGGGAAAAAAATATGTATAGAGTTACTGTGTGTGTGTTCATGCATTCAGTCATGTTCACCTCTTTGTGGCCCCATGGGTTGTAATCCACCAGACTCCCCTATCCCTGGCATCTCCCAGGCAAGAATCTGGAGTGGGTTGCCATTTCCTTCACCAAGGGATCTTCCTGACCGTATTATCAAACCTGTGTCTCCTGCATTGGAAGGTGGATTCTTACCACTGAGTCACTGGGGAAACTCTACTGCTTTATTAATTCTATCTAATTATTCTGAGCTAAATATTAGTCAGATTTAACTGACTTATCTAGAGCCAGACATCCTGGAGTGTGAAGCCAAGTGGTCCTTATGAAGCATCATTACAAAGCTAGTGGAGGTGATGGAATTCCAGCTGAGTTATTTCAAATCCTAAAAGATTTGCTGTGAAAGTGCTGAACTCTATATCCTGGAAAATTTGGAAAAGTCAGCAGTGGCCATAGGATTGGAAAAGTCAATATTCACTCCAATCCCAAAAAAGGGCCATGCCAAAGAATGTTCAAACTACCACACAATGCATTGTTCAAAATCCTTCAAGGTAGGTTTCAACAGTATGTGAACTGAGAACTTCCAGATATACAGGCTGGATTTAGAAAAGACAGAGGAACCAGAAATCAAATTGCCAACACCCATTGGATCATAGAAAAAGCAAGAGAATTTCAGAAAACCGTCTACCTCTGCTTCATTGACTACACTAAAGCCTTTGACCATGCAAATCACAATAAACTGCAGGCAATTCTTAAAGAGATGGGAGTATCAGACCACCTTGCCTGCCTCCTGTGAAACTTATATGCAGGTCAGGAAGCAATAGTTAGAACTGGACTTGGAAAAACAGACTGGTTCAAAACTGGGAAAGGAATACATCAAGGCTGTAACTGTCACCCTACTTATGAAACTTATATCCAGTGTGCATCATGGGAAATGCCAGGCTGGATGAAGAACATGTTGGAATTAAGGTTGTGGGGAGAAATATCAATAACCTCAGATATGCAGATGACACTACCTTTATAGCAGAAAGTTAAGAGGAACAAAAGAGCCTCTTCTGCTTTATTGATTATGCCAAAGCCTTTGACTGTGTGTCTTACAATAAACTGTGGAAAATTCTGAAAGAGATGGGAATACCAGACCACCTGACCTGCCTCTTGAGAAATGTGTATGCAGGTCAGGAAGCAACAGTTAGAACTGGACATGGAACAACAGACTGGTTCCAAATAGGAAAAGGAGGACGTCAAGGCTGTATATTGTCACCCTGCTTATTTAACTTATATGCAGAGTACATCATGAGAAACGCTGGGCTTGAAGAAACACAAGCTGGAATCAAGATTGCCAGGAGAAATATCAATAACCTCAGATATGCAGATGACACCACCCTTATGGCAGAAAGTGAAGAAGAACTAAAGAGCCTCTTGATGAAAGTGAAAGAGGAGAGTGAAAAAGTTGGCTTAAAGCTCAACATTCAGAAAACGAAGATCACGGCATCCGGTCCCATCACTTCATGGGAAATAGATGGGGAAACAGTGGAAACAGTGTCAGACTTTATATTTTGGGCTCCAAAATCACTGCAGATGGTGACTGCAGCCATGAAATTAAAAGACGCTTACTCCTTGGAAGAAAAGTTATGACCAACCTAGATAGCATATTCAAAAGCAGAGATATTACTTTGCCGACTAAGGTCTGTCTAGTTAAGACTATGGTTTTTCCAGTAGTCATGTGTGGATGTGAGATTTGGACTGTGAAGAAGGCTGAGCACCGAAGAATTGATGCTTTTGAACGGTGGTGTTGGAGAAGACTCTTGAGAGTCCCTTGGACTGCAAGGAGATCCAACCAGTCCATTCTGAAGGAGATCAACCCTGGGATTTCTTTGGAAGGAATGATGCTAAAGCTGAAACTCCAAGTCTTTGGCCACCTCATGCGAAGAGTTGACTGATTGGAAAAGACTTTGATGTTGGGAGGGATTATGGGCAAGAGTAGAAGGGGATGACAGAGGATGAGATGGCTGGATGGCATCACCGACTCGATGGACATGAGTTTTGATGAACTCCAGGAGATGATGATGGACAGGGAGGCCTGGCGTGCTGCGATTCATGGGGTTGCAAAGAGTCGGACATGACTGAGTGACTGAACTGAGCTGAAAGAGCCTCCTGATGAAGCTGAAAGTGGAGAGTGAAAAATCTGGCTTAAAACTCAACAATCAAAAAATGAAAGGTCGTGGCATCAGGTCCCTTCACTTCAGGCAAATGGATGGGGAAAACAATGGAAACAGTTACAGAGTTTATCTTGGGCTCCAAAATCACTGTGGATGGTGAAATTAAAGCTCCTTGGAAGAAAAACAATGACAAACCAAGACAGTGTATCAAAAAGCAGAGACATTACTTTGCCTACAAAGGTTCATATATTCAAAGCTATGATTTTTCCAGTAGTCATGTATGGATGTGAGAGTTGGACCATAAAGAGAGCTGAGCACTGAATAATTGATGCTTTTGAACTGTGGTGGTGGAAGACTCTTGGAGTCCCTTGAACAGTAAGGAGTTCAAACCAGTCAATCCTAAATGAATCAGTCCTAAATAGTCATTGGAAGGACTGATGCTGAAGTTGAAGCTCCAATACTTTGGCAGCCTGATGTGAATAGTAGACTCATTGGAAAAGATGCTGATGCTGGGAAATATTGAAGGCAGGAGGAGAAGGGGATGACATAGGATGAGATGGTTGGATGGTATCACTGACTCAGTGGACATGAGTTTGAGCAAACTCTAGGAGATAGTGAAGGAAAGGGAAGCCTGGTGTGCTGCAGTCCTTGGGGTCATAGAGTCGGACACGAATGAACGAGAGAACAACGACTGACTTATATTTACTTGAATTTCGATTGGTTGACTGGCATTTCACATTTTAAAGTCCTATGTTGCTCTATTTCTGTTTCTAATTCTTTATGTTTTGTTCCTTTTCCATCATAGATGCATTTCCTCATACATTTATGTCAGGTGCTTGATTCTATATGTGAGCATAAAGAATCTGAACATAACTGTAGTTTCTCTGTGCAGTTCTCCCCTCTGCTATTCTTCCCAGAAATTCCCAACCATCTAGACTCCCCAAGAATCCCAACCAATATATCCTACCAGTTTGGGGATTCTCTTCTTGCATTTTACCCTGAAAACTTTTCTAAGCAAAAGATTACTGTCCTTTGTTTCCTCATGTCAAATGTCTTAAGAGTCATTTTTTTTCTTCTTTTTTTTTTTTTTTACTGATTTCTTGGTTATTTTAGGTAGGATGGTAAATTCAGTTCTCTTTATTCTATCTTGGCTATAAATATACATTCCTTTAACATATTCTATGTATCTCTAGATAAACACAGAAATATATATATAAATATTTACTGTATTATTTCAGCTAAAATATATAATATACATTGATTTAATAGTCATAATCATATGTCTATTTAAATTACTGTTAAAATAAATGAATTTATAAGATGTTAGACTATAATATATAAAAATATATGAAATATGTATATACACAGTACAACCTGCTTGTAATTTATCATGTTATCAATCTGTTTCTTTTCTTGTTATTGCATTGAGTGATGTCTTATTTATACAAAATTTGGTTTGAGGGGAACAATAGTTAATCCGAAGAAACACTTCTCAATTTTGCTTCTGCCACATCTTCTCTCTTCTTGTATTCCTTGTTTATAGTAACCATAATTGCTCATTTAATTAGCCCTTACAATATACTATTAATAGGAACTAAATGTTTTAAAGGTCTGACACTTTTATTTTTTAAAGCCCCTGTGTATTATAATACATATCTGTCATGGAAAGTCACTGTTCTACATAATGGATGATGATTTATAAAATAGACTTAGAAAATATATAGGTGATTGTCTGGAGATTCAAACTGTCACTCACTCCATTCTTGGAAGTTCTCCTGCACCAAGACATGTTAATCAAGTTATAATTAATTTAATTAGCACCTCTACAAGTTTTCAAAATCTTTAATGCTAACTCCTTTGGAGTTTAAACCGGCCAAGCTCATGTTTTACCTAAGAACATAAAAGAAATCACTGGCTGTAAACTTTCTAGTGATTAACAAGATCATAGCCTGTCAATCCTTAGAGGTAATTTATTTTTAGACATGTATTCACTTTGTCTTTCTGAATAAAATAACAACAAAAGTCTGATTATATGGAGACAGATGTGGAAGTAAAATTAAAAATAAAATATGTTAAAAATAAGGTCAATCTTTCCGAGAGGTTAAATACAGGAAGATGACGTGATGAGCCTAAAACCTTAATTCTTCTTAGATTGTCTCTATCACTCAACTGAGACTTTATTTGTATACATCATTTAGCCGTGTTTATCCTTATAAATATTCCCTGGTGGTTCAGTGGTAAAGTATCATGCAGGAGACACAGGTTTGATCCCTGAATCAGAAAGATCCCCTGAAAAAGGGAATGACAACCCATTCCAGTATTCTTACCTGGAGAATTACATGGACAGAGGAGCCTGGAGGGTTATAGTCCGTGGGGTCACAAAGAGGTAGACATGACTGAGCAACTAACACACACAAACACACACACGCCCCTACAAATAGGCTGTGTTCTTAAGTCTTTTCCTTCAACTATAATCTGCCAACAGAATTTCCTTTATTCTTCCATTGTTGCTGGTAAGCACACAGTACATTGTCTCCTCTCTTACTCCCACTAACAATCTGTGTACATAGTCTATCAGACTCATTACCCTTCACACCTGATGAGATGAACTGACTCTTTGGAAAAGATCCTGATTTTGGAAAAGATTGAAGGCAGGAGAAGGAGATGACAGAGGATGAGATGGTTGAATGGCATCATGGATTTGATGGACATGAGTTTGAGCAAGCTCCTGGAGTTGGTGATGGACAAGGAAGCCTGGCGTGTGGCAGTCCATGGGGTCGCAAAGAGTCAGACACAATCGAGAGACTGAATTGAACTGATGCTGCCTCAGCATTTTTGTAGACTTAGTAGCGTAAGTGATTCGGAGAAGGCAATGGTAACCACTCCAGTGTTCTTGCCTGGAGTATCCCATGAACGGAGGAGCCTGGTAGGCTGTGATCCATGGCGTCGTGAAGAGTCAGACAGGACTGAGTGACTTCACTTTCACTTTTCACTTTCATGCATTGGAGAAGGAAATGGCAACCCACTCCAGTGTTCTTGCCTGGAGAATCCCAGGGACAGCGGAGCCTGGTGGGCTGCCATCTATGGGGTCGCACAGAGTCAGACAGGACTGAAGAGACTAGGGAGCAGCAGCAGCAGCATAAGTGATTGTTTGCCCTTATGCTTGATTTTCATGCCTCTCTGCTGTTGGCTTACTGAAACAAAAATATCTGTTATTTTCCTGAACTGTTACGTACATTCTATCTAAGGAGATAAACAATTATTCTACGTGACTGTCATGTACAACCTCTACCTCTAAGAAGTATTTATATCAAAATCATCTCTTAAACTGTTATTTATTTATTAATTTTGGCCTGTGCTGGGTCTTACTAGTTATGAGGGTTTTCTCTAATTGTGGTGACCAGGGGCTACTCTCTAGTTGCAGTGTGCAGATCTCATTGCAATGGCTTCTCTTGCTGCAGAGCATAGGCTCTAGCTCTCGGGTTTTTGGTATATGGGGCTGGCTGAAGCTAGAGTACAGGCTCAGTCGTTGTGGTGCATAGGCCTAGCTGCCCTGTAACATGCAGAATCTTCCAGGATCAGGGATTAGACCTATGTCTCCCGCATTGGCAGATGGATTCTTAACCACAGGACTACAAGAAAAGTCCCCCAATCACCTTTAAGACATAGTTACAATAATGCCCTTCACTTATTCAAAAATAAAAGGGGGAGGGAGACACAAGTACTAATAGATGCATGTTGGAAATACTTTGTGTATTTCCACCCATATTTAATGCCAATTTTCTCCTTTGCATCCGTGTGTTCCTCAATTAGCTGAACACAAGAATATTGAATATTCTTCCAGTAACATCACCCTGTCTGCTAACTTAAAATACTCTCCCTCTTTTGGCTTGCCTATCCACTAGTTCAGATGTTATCTTAGTGAAAAACTTCATGATCAGAAAAAGGAATTTATCTCTTTTTAATGTCACCACAAAGACTTTGCTTATGTATTCATCAGTGTGCACACATGTTACTGATTCCTTCACTAAATATTAAGCCCTCTTGAATTTAAGCCCAGAATCTTTCACTATTCATCTTTCAGTTTTAACATAGTTTATTATAATAAGAAGAATTCAAGTTACAAATAAATCAGAAGTTAATCTTTAGGCTGTATTGCTTAAGTATATATCAAATATGTGTCCGATGGTTGGTAGATATAAAATATGCTGAGCTATGCTCAGTCACATCCGAATCTTTTGTGATCCCATGTGCTAAGCCCACCAAGCTTCTTTGTCCATGGGATTTTCCAGGTAAGAATACTGGAATGAATTGCCATTTCCTTCTCCAGGGGATTTTCCTGGCCCAGGGACTGAACCCAAGTCTCTTGTCTCTCCCACATTGGCAGACAGATTCTTTATTGTTGAGCCACGTGGGAAAATATTAGTGTAATTAAAATTGTGTTCAGTTGGTTCAATCATGTCCAACTCTTTTGTGACCCCATGGTCTGTAGTCCACAAGGCTTCTCTGTCCATGGGATTTCCCAGGCAAGAATACGGGAGTGGGTTGCTTTTTCCTTCTCCATGGGATCTTCTTGGCCCGGGGACTGACCCAGTGCCTCAGTGTCTTCTGCACTGCAGGCAGATTCTTTATGACTGAGCTACTTTGGAAGCCAGTATCCTCTATGATATAGTGGTATCTTGATATTAAAATCTTTTCATGCATAAATTAATAGTGGGCCTCTATAAAACAAAATGCTTATTTTTGTGTGGTATATAAATGCCTATTTTAGTTGTGATTCATTTGTTAATTATACATTGACTTTTAATATAAAATCATATAGCGAGTATAGAAAACTCAGCAGTGGCCACAGGACTGGAAAAAATTAGTTTTCATTCCAATCCCAAAGAAAAGCAATGCCAAAGAATGTTGAAATTAGTGCACAATTGCACTCATCTCACACACTAGCAAAGTTATGCTCACAATTCTCCAAGCCAGGCTTCAACATTACATGAATCGAGAACTTCCAGATGTCCAAGCTGGATTTAGAAAAGGCAGAGGAACCAGAGATAAAATTGCTAACATCCATTGGATCAAAGAAAAAGCAAGAGAGTTCTAGAAAAATCTCTACTTCTGCTTTATAGACTACATCAAAGCCTTTGAGTGTGTGGATTACAACAAACTGTGAAAAATTTTTCAAGAGATGGGAATACCAGATCACCTTACCTGATTCCTGAGAAATCTGTACACGGGTCAAGAAGCAACAGTTAGAATCAGACATGGAACAAGGGACTGGTTCCAAATTGGGAAAGGAGTAAATCAAGGTTGTATATTGTCACCCTGTTTATTTAACATACATTTCATGAGAAATGCTGAGCTGGATGAAGCACAATCTGGAATCAAGATTGTTGGGAAAAATATCCATAAACTCAGTTTCACAGATGACACCACCCTTCTAGCAGAAAATGAAGAAGTAAAGAACCTCCTGATGAAAGTGAAGGAGGAGAGTGAAAAAGTTGGAGTAAAACTCAACATTCAAAAAAACAAAGGTCACAGGATTTGGTTACAACACTCGATGGCAAATAGATGGGTAAACAATGGAAACAGTGAAAGACTTTCTTTTCTTGGGCTCCAAAATCACTGCAGATGGTGACTGCAGTCATGAAATTAAATAACTTTTGCTCCTTGGAAGAAAAGCTATGACCAACCTAGTTCAGTTCAGTTCAGTTGCACAGTCTTGTCCGACTCTTTGCGACCCCATGAACCGCAGCATGCCAGGCCTCCCTGTCCATTATCAACTGCTGGGGTTTACCCAAACCCATGTCCATTGAGTTGCTGATGCCATATAACCATCTCATCCTCTGTCGTCCCCTTCTCCTCCTGCCCACAATCTTTCCCAGCATCAGGATCTTTTCAAATGAGTCAGCACTTCGCATCAGGTGGCCAAAGTATTGGAGATTCAGTTTCAACATAAGATCTTCCAATGAAGAGCCAGGACTGATCTCTTTTAGGATGGACTGGTTGGATGTCCTTGCAGTCCAAGGGACTCTCAAGAGTCTTCTCCAACACCACAGTTCAAAAGTATCAATTCTTCAGCACACAGCTTTCTTTATACTCCAACTTTCACATCCATACATGACTACTGAAAAAAACCATAGCCTTGACGAGATGGACCTTTGTTGGCAAAGTAATGTCTCTGCTTTTTAATATGCTGTCTAGGTTGGGCATAACTTTCCTTTTAAGGAGTAACTGTCTTTTAATTTCATGGCTGCAATCACCATCTTCAGTTATTTTGGAGCCACTGTTTCCAGTGTTTCCCCATCTGCATGCGATGAAGTGATGGGACTGGATGCCATGATCTTAGTTTTCTGAATGTTAAGCTTTAAGTCAACTTTTTCACTCTCCTCTTTCATTTTTATCAAGAGACTCTTTAATTCTTCTTCACTTTCTGTCATAAGAGTGGTGCCATCTGCATATCTGAGATTATTGATATTTCTCTGGAAATCTTGATTCCAGCTTGTGTTTCCTTCATCTCAGAGTTTCTCATGATGTACTCTGCATATAAGTTAAATAAGCAGGGTGACAATATACAGCCTTGACGTACTCCGTTTCCTATTTGGAACCAGTCTGTTGTTCCCTGTCCAGTTCTAACTCTTTCTTCCTGACCTGCATATAGATTTCTCAAGAGGCAGGTCTGGTGGTCTGGTATTCCCATCTCTTGAAGACATTTCCACAGTTTATTGTGATCCACACAGTCAAAAGCTTTGGCATAGTCAATAAAACATAAATTGATATTTGTTCTGGAACTCTCTTGCTTTATTGATGATCCAGTGGACGTTGGCAAGTTGATCTCTGGTTCCTCTGCCTTTTCTAAAACCAGCTTGAACATCTGGAAATTAATGGTTCACGCATTGCTGAAGGCTGGGTTGGAGAACTTTGAGCATTACTTTACTAGCCTGTGAGATGAGTGCAATTGTGTGGTACTTTGAGCATTTTTTTGGCATTGCCTTTCTTTGGGATTGGAATGAAAACTGACCTTTTCCAGTCCTATGGCCACTGCTGAATTTTCCAAATTTGCTGGCATGTTGAGTACAGCACTTTCACAGCATCATCTTTCAGGATTTGAAATAGCTCAACTGGAATTCCATCACCTCCACTAGCTTTATTCATAGTGATGCTTCTAAGCCCACTTGACTTCACATTCCAGGATGTCTGGCTCTGTCTGAGTGTGAGTGATCACACCATCATGATTATCTGGGTAGTGAAAATCTTTTTTGTACGTTCTTCTGTGTATTCTTGCCCCCACTTCTTAATATCTTCTGCTTCTGTTAGGTCCATACAATTTCCATCCTTTATTCAGCCCATCTTTGCATGATATATTCCCTCGATATCTCTAATTTTCTTGAAGAGATCTCTAGTCTTTCCCATTCTATTATTTCCTCTATTTCTATGCATTGATCACTGAGGAAGGCTTTCTTATCTCTCCTTGCTCTTCTTTGGAACTCTGCATTCAAATGGGTATATCTTTGCTTTTCTCCCTCCTCCCCCCCCCCTTTTTTTTTTAACTTTTCTTCTTTTCACAGCTATTTGTAAGGTCTCCTCTGACAGCAATTTTGCTTTTTTTGCATTTCTTTTTCTTGGGGATGTTCTTAATCTCTGTCTTCTGTACAATGTCGTGAACCTCCGTCCATAGATCATCAGGCAATCTGTCTATCAGATCTAGTCCCTTAAATCTATTTCTCACTTCCATGTATAGTCATAAGGGATTTGATTAGGTCATACCTGAATGGTCTAGTGGTTTTCCCCACTTTCTTCAACATATTAAAAAGCAGAGACATTACTTTGTCTACAAAGATCCAGTAGTCACATATGGGCATGAGAATTGGACTAGAAAGAAAGCTGAGCACCAAAGCATTTATGCTTTTGAACAGTGGTGTTGGAGAAGCCTCTTTAGAGTCCCTTGGACTGAAAGATCAAACCAGTCAATTCTAAAGGAAATAAGTCCTGAATATTCATTGGAAAGGCTGATGCTGATGCTGAAACTCCAGTACTTTGGCCACCTGATGCGATGAACCGACTCACTGGAAAAGACCCTGATTCTGGGAAAGATTAAGCAGGAGGAGAAGGGGATGACAGAGGATAAGAAGAGGATGTTGACAGAGGATGATTGGATGGCATCACTGACTCGATGGACATGATTTTGAGCAAGCTCTGGGAGTTGGTGATGAACAGGGAAGCCTCATGTGCTGCATTCCATGGGGTAGCAAAGATTTGGATACAACTGAGTGCCTGAACTGATCTGATCTAAAGGAGCGTTTCCAAGGTGGTGCTAGTAATGAAGAATCTGACTGCCAATGCAGGAGATGCAATATGTAAACAACATTTCTTAAAAAAATTCTCAAGCACAGATTGAAGTATCTATTTCCTGAATTTAAAAAATGAATGTTATCATTGTTCACTTGCTAGGTCATATCTGACTCTTTGAGACCCCATGGTCTGCAGCATCCCACACTTCTCTGTTCTTCACTTTCTTCCAGATAAGTAAGGATGCTTTCAGCTAAAACAATAGGTAAACCTGAAATTAAACATCAAACTGACAACTTCTGCTATATGAAAACTGATAAAATAATTACTAGAAGTGGCATATTGAAATTGGCAAGTGCAAAACTATAAAAAGGATTTATTTAAAAAAGCATTTTTGTAAACCTTTGTGAATGATGAGGAATAAGGTGTTTCTGCCAATAATTTCTTTTGTGTTTCCAAGTAGATCATGCTTCCCTGAACCGCTGCAGTCAAGGAAAGCAGACATGGTACTAAATGATTAATGGTATAGACAGTTTTATCTTACAAAACAGAAAACATTCTGATTAGAAAACGTATAAATTTAAAATGTCCTCTCTCCTTATGGAAATTTGATAGTTGAGCTTGATTTGTTCTTTGTGGAGAATTTCTCTATATCCAGTGGCAGTACATATTTATATTGATGATCTTAAAAATGGAAACATCAATTCATATGCAAATATGTGCATTTTAGAATCTCTCCAGAATAATTTTGGAAAAAAAATATATTTGTTGACAGACTAATGTATATCTAAGAATAGCATCAGTGGTTTTACATTGACTTTACCTTCCGTATTGACCAAGAGTGTGTGATGCTAAATCTATAAAAAGTGAAAACAGCAAATGGGTGCCTCTGTAGTCTGCAAGAACTTCTAATGGGTTCATATTTAATGGACTGCCTGAAACATCCATCTTTTCTGATTCTGCAGCAAAGGCAAGCTGATAATCTAACAGTCTAAGGAGAAATTTGCAAGGATTAAAAGTGATCAGGTATATAGTTAACAAATTAGCTGGGAGATTATAAGAGCAAAATATATCTTACCTTCTACTGTCATTTCTGTTTTCATTTTCATCAGTATTACTCTAAAATTTATAGTGGGAGAAGGGCCCCAGGAAACAGTCTCATTTGCACTCACTCCTAAGCCTTGTAACACATGAGACAAGAGGATGATTAAGCATGACTTTATTAAATGCTGTCTGATGTGTGACAAGTGTTGACACTGCTGAGTGACATGTGGGTTCCCAGCATGACCACTATGTAGGAAATGGCTCCATGAAATCACAGTGTGTCAGTTATCTCTACAGTTTAAATAATAATGATTAATAATAATCATCAATAATATCAAGGCCCAATACCAATAATAAATAATGATATATTAATTAATATGCACGTGTGCTCAGTCACTCACTCATATCTGACTCTTTGTTACCCCATGGATTGTAACCCACCAGTCTCCTCTGCCCGTGGGATTTCCAGGCAGTAAATACTGGAGTGGATTGCCATCTCCTTCTCTAGGGGATCTTCCTGACCCAGGAATCGAAGCTGTATCTCTTGTGTCTCCTACATTGTCAGGTGGATTCTTTACCACTGTGCCACCTGGGAAGTTGATATATTAATACTTTTTGGCTGTTTAGTTGCTAAGTTGTGTCTGACCCTTGTGACCCAATGGACTGTAACCCTCCAGGTTCCTCTGTTCATGGGATTCTCCAGGCAAGAATATTGACATAGGTTGTCATTTCCTTTTCTGACACATTAATACTGATTATATTAATTTTTAACTAGTAAATATATAATAATAATTTATATACACACATATCCAGAATAGTTCTACTCATCTCTGTGATATAGCTGGTATATTCAACACAAATTGTACTTAAGCATGCCAGTGTGTGTGCTTTCTCTTTGCTGATCATCATTGACTTACTTTAATTAGGGTTTCTTTTTTTTTTTTAATTTTTAAATTGAAGTATACTTTATTTACAATGTTAGGTTAGTTTCAAGTATACAGGGAAATGATTAAGTTATACATATTACATATATATATATATATTCTCAGATTCTTTTCATGTATAGGTTATTACAAAATATTGAGTACAGTTCTCTGTGCTATGCAGTAGGGCCTGTTGTTTATGTGTTTTATATATATAGTATGTGTATGTTAATCCCAAACCCCTAATTTATCCCTCCCCAACCTTTCCCCTTTGGTAACCATATTTGTTTTCTATGTCTGTGGGTCTATTTCTGTTTTGTATATAAGTTCATCTGTATCATTTTTTTTTAATTCTACTTGTAAGTGATATCATATATTTGTCTTTCTCTAACTTTACTTAGTAAGACAATCTGGATCCATCCATGTTGCTGAAATGACATTATTTTATTTGTTTTTGTGGCTGACTAATCACAACCCACCTTTCTTCCTTTTATACTTCATGGTATTCAGAGCAGTCTGTACTGATATTTACTGACAACCAGTCACCTTGATTGTTTTTAAAGTGGAATAATAATGTCATTGACTAAAGACATTCTTTGCCCACTGCAATGTTAATCATGTTACCAAGTTTACATCAAACATAAAATCATTATAGGAACGTTATACACATCCGACTTCAGAGTTCCAAAGAACAGCAAAGAGAGATAGCAAACCCTCTTAAGTGAACAATGCAAAGAAATATAGGTCAACTATAGAAAGGGAAAGGCTAAAGATCTCTTGAAGAAAATTAGAGATACCAATGGAACATTTCATGCAAAGATGGACCAATAAAGGATAGAAATGGTATGGACCTAACAGAAGCAGAAGATATTAAGAATACACAGAAGAACTATACAAAGAAGATCTTAGTCATCCAGATAACCATGATGATGTGATCACTCAGAACAACCCTGACATCCAGGTGTCTGAAGTCAAGCGGGCCTTAGGAAGCATCACTATGAACAAAGTTAGTGAGATTTCCAGAAAAATATGTACTTTTGCTTCATTGACTATGCTAAAACCTTTGATTGTGTGTATCACACAAACTGGAAAATTCTTAAAGAGATGGGAATACCAGACCACCTTACCTGCCTCCTGTGAAACCTGTATGTAGCTCAAGAAGCAAGAGTTATAACAGAACATGGAACAAAAGACTGGTTCCAAATTAGGAAAGGAGTATATCAAGGCTGTAATTGTCACCCTACTTATTTAACATATATGCAGAGTATATTGGGTGAATGCTGGGCTGGATGAAGCACATGCTAGAATTAAGGTTGTAGGGAGAAATATCAATAACTTCAGATATGCAGATGACACCATCGTTACAGCAGAAAGTGAAGAGGAACTAAAGAGCCTCTTGATGAAGCTAAAAGAGGAGAGTGAAAACTCGCCTAAAACTCAACATTCTAAAAATGAAGATCATGGCATAGCATCCCATCCCTTCATGGCAAATAGAAGGGGAAACAGTGAGAGACTTTATTTTCTTGGGCTCCAACATCATTGTGGATGGTAAACTGCAACCATGAAATTAAGATGCTTGCTCCTTAGGTTTACACATAGCTCCTCCCTTTTGAACCTCCTTCCCATCTCCCTCCCCATCCCACCCTACTAGGTTGATACAGAGTCCCTGTTTGAGTTTCCTGAGACATACAGCAAGTTCTCATTAGCAAATTTGGCATTCCCATACAGCAAATTCTGTTTAACATATGGTAATGTAAGTTTCCATGTTACTCTTCCATACATCTCACCCTCTCCTCCCTTCTCCCCTTGTCCATAAGTCTATTCTCTATGTCTGTTTCTCCATTGCTGCCCTGTAAATACATATGGCTGATCCATGTTGACGTTTGACAGAAAACAACAAAATTCTGTAAAGCATTATCCTTCAATAAAAAAAATAAATTAAAAAAAAAAGATGCGTGCTCCTTGAAAGAAAAACAATGACAAACCTAGACAGTGTATTAAAAAGCAGAGACATTACTTGACTGACAAAGCTCTACATAGTCAAAGCTATGGTTTTTCCAGTAGTCAGGTATGAATGCGAGAGTTGGACCATAAAGAAGGCTGAGCACTGAAGAACTGATGCTTTGAACAGTGGTGTTGGAGAAGACTTTTTTGAGTCCCTTGGATAGCAAGGAGATCAAACCATTCAAACTAAAAGAACTCAACCCTGAACATTCATTGGAAGGACTGATGCTGAAGCTGAAGCTCCAATAATTTGACCACTTGATGAGAAGCACAGCAGACTCATTGGAAAAAACCCTGATGCTGGGACAAATTGAAGGCAGGAAGAGAAGGGATGACAGAGGGCGACATGATTGGGTAGCATCATTGACTCAGTGCACATGAGTTTGAACAAGTTCTTGGAGATGGTGAAGGACAGGGAAGCCTAGTAAGCTGCATTCCATGGGATTGCAAAGAGTCGAACATGACAAAGCAACTTAATTGAACTGATAAGAATGTTTAAGATTATGAACCACTTCCAAAATAAAGTTCTTATAAATAAGCTTACTTTAAAATTATCTTCTAAATATATCAAACTAGTACAGCCACTATGGAAAACAGTGTGGAGACTCCTTTAAAAATTGCAAATAGAACTGCCTTATGACCCAGCAATCCCACTGCTGGGCATACACACCAAGGAAACCAGAATTGAAAGAGACACATGTACCCCAATGTTCATCGCAGCACTGTTTATAATAGCCAGGACATGGAAACAACCTAGATGTCCATCAGCAGATGAATGGATAAGAAAGCTGTGGTACATATACACAATGGAGTATTACTCAGCCATTAAAAAGAATACATTTGAATCAGTTCGGATGAGATGGATGAAACTGGAGCCAATTATACAGAGTGAAGTAAGCCAGAAAGAAAGACACCAATACGGTATACTAATACATATATATGGAATTTAGAAAGATGGCAATGATGACCCTGTATGCAGGACAGCAAAAAAGACACAGATGTGTATAGTGGATTTTTGGACTCTGAGGGAGAGGGAGAGGGTGAGATGATTTGGGAGAATGGCATTGAAACATGTATAATATCATGTAAGAATCGAATTGCCAGTCTATGTCCGATGCAAAATATGGCACGCTTGGGGCTGGTACACGGGGATGACCCAGAGAGATGTTGTGGGGAGGGGGGTGGGAAGGGGGTTCATGTTTGGGAACGCATGTACACCCGTGGTGGATTCATGTCAATGTATGGCAAAACCAATACAGAATTGTAAAGTAAAATAATAAATTAATTAATTAATTAATTAAAAAAATAAATAAATATATCAAGTTACATCTAACTCAAATGTTGTGGAATGCTCATACTATATCATTTTTATCTACTCAATGCATATGCACTAAAACATGTCTGTTTACTTCTTCTAAACTGCCTTGTAAACAGATACATTTGCAAATCATCTACTAATATAGAGATAGAGAATGGAATAGGGCCAAAAAAGGTCAAAATTTAAAAATTTTTGAGGTCTTTTGTATTGCTCTGCAGGGTTGCTCCAGATTTCCAAGGATCCCCTCTGTACCAATCCATCCTCTGAGGGAAACACACAAGACTAGTTACACAGTAAATATGTAGATTATTAGGAGGAACCACTCAGTATAGTCACATGTTATGACTCTCACTTCCATTAACATCTACCCTACCTGACAGTACCCAGAACAGCCTTTTCATATAGCTCAGCCTAACTTCTTGATCTTGAGTTAAAACTTGAGATGGCTTATGTGACATTACAGGACAGAGAGAGTCTAATTTGCAGTGTCCGTGCCATATGTTTCAGTGTCTAATGAGACAGATGTTCTTTCCATTCTTTGAAACATGAAATAATCTACCACTAATTTTGTAATTGCCTAGATTTCTACTGAACCTTTTTAAGGAATTAAAAAAATTCCATCAGAGGAGTTTTTCACAGAAAGAAAAATAGAAAAAAGAAAAACATTGATGTTAAAGTATTTATTGAAATCTGGGCAGGGTTTATAAGTAATGTTTCAGCATTCCTCCAACAACTGAAACATTCAAATAAAAATTTTAAGCCTGGATTCTCAATTTAATCCAGCATATAGTTTCATACACACTAAAGCAAGGTTAGTATTACTGAAAATTTTTGAGGTCGTTATATCGCTCTGCAGGGTTACTCCAGATTTCCAAGGATCTTCTCTGCACCAAACCACTGAGGAAAATACACAAGACCAGTGCAATTTTCTATAGTGATTTTTTAAATTGCAGATATATTAGCAGTTTTTAAGGTCATTAGTAATTAGAAGCAATTCATATTCAGACTTCTGTTTGCTATTACTAATGATCTTAACTCTAAAGATTAATTTCTGAAGTTTGTCACTGTGCTGTACTGTGCTAAGTCACTTCAGTTGTGTCCGACTCCTTGTAACCCCCTGGACCGTAGCCTGTCAGGCTCCTCCATCCATGGGATTCTCCAGGCAAGAATACTGGAGTGGGCTGTCATGCTCTCTTTCAGGCAATCGTCTCAACCCAGAGTTTGAAGTTTGCCACTGAACAAATACAGTAACTCCAGTTAATTTAACAAATTTGTCAGTTAAGTTGATGTGGTATGTGTGCTCAGTCATGTCTGGCAGTTTGTGGCCCCATGCACTGTCGACCATCAGGCTCCTCTGTCCATGGAATTTTTCAGGCAAGAATATTGGAGTGGGTTGCCATTTCCTCCTGCAGAGGATCTTTCCAATCCAGGGAGGGAACCCGTGTGTCCTGTGTCTACTGTATTGCAGTAGGATTCTTAACTACTGCACTACCTGGAAAGGGTTAAAAATGATACCAAAAAAAAAAGGAAAAAAAGGTAAAAAATATTGGACAGGGGAAAACACAGAACTTAACTAAAATAAGAAATTTTAGGCATCACATTTTATTCTTTAAAACATTTTGAATAGTTTTAATTAACAGCTTTAGTTTATGTTTATTTTATTTAATTTATTTTAATTGGAGGCTAATTATTTACAATATTGTGGTGATTTTTGCCATACATTCACATGAATCAGCCATGGGTGTACATGTGTTCCCTATTCTAACACTCACTCCCCATCCAATCCCTCAGGGTCATCCTAGTGCACCAGCCCTGAACACCCTGTCTCATGCATCAAACCTGGACTGGCGATCTATTTCACATATGATAATATACATGTTACAGTGCTATTCTCTCAAATTATTCCACCCTCGCCTTCCAAAACAGACTCCAAAAGTCTGTACTTTACATCTGTGTCTCTTTTGCTGTCTCATATATAGGGTCATCATTAACATCTTTCTAAATTCCATATATATATATATATATATGTTCCCTGGTGGCTCAGATGGTAAAGCGTCTGCCTGCAATGCAGGAGACCCAGGTTTGATCCCTGGGTTGGGAAGATCTCCTGGAGAAGGAAACGGCAACCCACTCCAGTACTCTTGCCTGGAGAATCCCACGGACGGAGGAGCCTGGTAAGCTACAGTCCATGGGGTTGCAAAGAGTTGGACACGACTGAGGGACTTCATATATATATATATATATATATATATATATTTATATATATATATATATATACAACATATATATGTATGTTAATATACTGTATTGGTGTTTTTCTTTCTGACTTACTTCACTCTGTATAATAGGCTCCAGTTTCATCCACCTCATTAGAACTGATTCAAATGCATTCTTTTTAACAGCTGAGTAACAGTCCAGTGTGTATACATAACACAGCTTTCTTATCCATTCGTCTACCAAAGGATATCTAGGTTGCTTCCATGTCCTGCCTGTTGTAAACAGTGCTGCAATGAACATTGGGGTATATGTGCCTCTTTCAATTCTGCTTTCCTTGGTGTGTATGCACAGCACTGGGATTGCTGGATCGTATGGCAGTTCTGTTTCTAGTTTTTTAAAGAATCTCCACACTGTTCTCCATAGTGACTGTAATAGTTTGCATTCTCACCAACAGTGTAAGACAGTTCCCTTTTCTCCACACCCTCTCCAGAATTTATTGCTTGTAGACTTCTGGATAGCCACTATCCTGACTGTCATGAAATGGTACCTCATTGTGGTTTTGATTTGCATTTCTCTGATAACGAGTGATATTGATCATCTTTTCATGTGTTTGTTAGCCATCTGTGTGTCTTCTTTGGAGAAATATCTGTTCAGTTCTGTGGCCCATTTTTTGATCGGGTTGTTTATTTTTCTGGAATTAAGCAGCATGAGCTGCTTGTATATTTTTGAGATTAATTCTTTGTCCGTTCCTTCATTTGCTATTATTTTCTCCCATTCTGAAGGTGTCTTCTCACCTTGCTTATAGTTTCATAGCTGTGCAAAAGCTTTTAAGTTAATTAGGTCTCATTTGTTTATTTTTGCTTTTATTTCCATTACTCTGGGAGGTGGGTGATAGAGGATCCTGCTATGATTTAAGACAGAGAGTGTTTTGCCTCTGTTTTCCTCTAGGAATTTTATAGTTTCTGCTCTTGCATTTAGATATTTAATCTATTTTGAGTTTTTTTTTGTGTGTGTGTATGGTATTAGAAAGTGTTCGAGTTTCATTATTTTAAAAGTGGTTGACCAGTTTCTCCAGCACCACTTGTTAAACAGATTGTCTTTTCTCCATTGTATATTCTTGCCTCCTTTGTCAAAGATAAGGTGTCCATAGGTGCATGGATTTACCTCTGGGCTTTCTATTTTGTTCCATTGATCTACATTTCTGTCTTTCTGCCAGTACCATTCTGTCACGATGACTGTTGCTGTGTAGTATAGCCTGAAGTCAGGCAGGTTGATTCCTCCATTTACATTCTTCTTTCTCAAGATTGCTTTGGCTATTCAAGGTTATTTGTATTTCCATGCAAATTGTGAAATTATTTGTTCTAGTTTCCTGAAAAATACCGTTGGTAATGTGATAGTGATTGCATTGAATCTATAGATTGCTTTGGGTAGTATTCTTATTTTCAGTATATTGATTCTTCCGATCCATAACATAGTATATTTCTCCATCTATTTGTGTCATCTTTGATTTCTTGCATCAGTGTTTTATAGTTTTCTATATATATAGGTATTTTGTTTCTTTAGGTAGATTTATTCCTAAGTATTTATTCTTTTCATTGCAATGGTGAATAGAATTGTTTCCTTAATTTCTTTCTGTTTTCTCATTGAAAGTGTGTAGGAAGGGATTTCTGTGCATTATTTTTATATCCTGTAACTTCACTATATTCATTGATTAGCTCTAGTAACTTTCTGGTGAAGTCTTTAGTGTTTTCTATGTAGAGAATGATGTCATCTGCAAACAGTGAGACTTTTACTTCTTCTTTTCCAATCTGGATTCCTTTCATTTCTTTTTCGTCTTTGATTGCAGTGGTTAAAACTTCCAAAACTATGTTCAATTGTAGTGGTAAGAGTGGGCACTCTTGTCTTATTCCTGACTTTAGGGGAAATGAATTTAATTTTTCATGATTGAGGATAATGTTTGCTGTGGGTTTATCATATACAGCTTTTATTATGTTGAGGTATCTTCCTTCTATGCCTGCTTTCTGAAGGGTTCTTATCATAAATGTGTGTTGAATTTTGTCAAAGGCTTTCTCTGCATCTAAGCAGATAATAATATAGTTTTTATCTTTCAATTTGTTAATGTGTTGTATCACATTGATTGATTTCTGAATATTGAACAAACCTTGCATCCCTGGGACAAATCCCACTTAGTCGTGATGTATGATCTTTTTAATATGTTGTTGGATTGTTTGCTAGAATTTTGTTGAGGATTTTTGCATCTATGTTCATCAGTGATATTGGCCTGAGGTTTTCTTTTTTTGTGGCTTCTTTGTCTGGTCAGGGGCAGCAGATGAGAGTGCCAAGTTGAGATGGTGCAGGAAAAGCCGAGAGGAGCCACACCATGCCCGAGGCCAGGGATGGCATCCGGGAGGAGCACCCTCGCGCCTGAGGCCAGGGATAGCAGCTGGGAGGAGCGACCCCAGGTCCAAGGAGTGGTGGCTGCCCAGGCGCAGGAGGGCCTAGAAGAGTCATCCCATGTTAATGGTCAGGAATGTCGGAAGTGAGGAGATACCCTTCCTCCAAGGTAAGGAGCAGCAGCTGTGCCTTGTTGGAGCAGCCGTGAAAAGATACCCCATGCCCAAGGTAAGAGCTACCCCATGCCCAAGCTAAGAGAAACCCAAGTAAGATGGTAGGTGTTCCAAGAGGGCATCAAAGGGCAGACACACTGAAACCATACTCACAGAAAACTAGTCAATCTAATCACACTAGGACCACAGCCTTGTCTAACTCAGTGAAACTAAGTCATGCCAGCAGGGCAACCCAAGATGGGCGGGTCATGGTGGAGAGGTCTGAGAGAATGTGGTCCACTGGAGAAGGGAATGACAAGCCACTTCAGTATTTGCCTTGAGAACCCCATGAACAGTATGAAAAGGCAAAATGATAGGATACTGAAAGAGGAACTCCCCAGGTCAGTAGGTGCCCAATATGCTCCTGGAGATCAGTGGAGAAATAAATCTAGAAAGAATGAAGGGATGGAGCCAAAGCAAAAACAATACCCATCTGTGGATGTGACTGGTGATAGAAGCAAGGTCCAATGCTGTAAAGAGCAATATTGCATAGGAACCTGGAATGTCAGGTCCATTAATCAAAGCAAATTAGCAGTGGTCAAACAAGAGATGGCAATTGTGAGCTTTG
This sequence comes from Oryx dammah, assembly GCF_014754425.2. NCBI lineage: Eukaryota > Metazoa > Chordata > Mammalia > Artiodactyla > Bovidae > Oryx > Oryx dammah. The sequence continues at coordinate 3,453,303 of NW_024070185.1, forward strand.
ACATTTTAGGAATGAGCAAAATAAAATGGACTGGAATGGGTGCATTTAACTCCGATAACCATTATATCTACTACTATGGGCAGGAATCCCTCAGAAGAAATGGAGTACCATCATGGTCAACAACAGAGTCCGAAATGCAGTACTTGGATGCAATCTCAAAAATGACAGAATGATCTCTGTTCATCTCCAAGGCAAACCATTCAATATCACAGTTATCCAAGTCTATGCCCCAACCAGTAACGCTGAAGAAGCTGAAGTTGAATGATTCTATGAAGACCTATAAGACCTTTTAGAACTAACACCCCAAAAAAGATGTCCTTTTCATCATAGGGGACTGGAATGCAAAAGTAGGAAGTCAAGAAACACCTGGAGTAACAGGCAAATTTGGCCTTGGAATGTGGAATGAAGCAGGGCAAAGATAATACAGTTTTGCCAAGAAAATGCACTGGTCATAGCAAATACCCTCTTGCAACAGCACAAGAGAAGATTCTACACATGGACATCACCAGATGGTCAACACCGAAATGAGATTGATTATATTCTTTGCAGCCAAAGATGGAGAAGCTCTCTACAGTCAACAAAAACAAGACCAGGAGTTGACTGTGGCTCAGATCATGAACGCCTTATTACCAAATTCAGACTTAAATTGAAGAAAGTAGGGAAAATTGCTAGACCATTCAGGTATGACCTAAATCAAATCCCTTATGATTATACAGTGGAAGTGAGAAACAGATTTAAGGGCCTAGATCTGATAGATAGAGTGCCTGATAAACTATGGAATGAGGTTTGTGACATTGTACAGGAGACAGGGATCAACACCATCCCCATGGAAAAGAAATGCAAAAAAGCAAAATGGCTGTCTGGGGAGGCCTTACTAATAGCTGTGAAAAGAAGAGAAGTGAAAAGCCAAGGAGAAAAGGAAAGATATAAGCATCTGAATGCAGAGTTCCAAAGAATAGCAAGAAGAGATTTAAAAAAAAAAAAAAAGCCTTCTTCAGCAATCAATGCAAAGAAATAGAGGAAAACAGCAGAATGGGAAAAACTAGAGATATCTTCAAGAAAATTAGAGATTCCAAGCGAACATTTCATGCAAAGATGGGCTCAATAAAGGACAGCAATTGTATGGACCTAACAGAAGCAAAAGATATTAAGAAGAGGTGGCAAGAATACACAGAAGAACTGTACAAAAAGATCTTCATGACCCGGATAATCACGATGGTGTGATCACTCATCTAGAGCCAGACATCCTGGAATGTGAAGTCAAGTGGGCCTTAGAAAGCATGACCATGAACAAAGCTAGTGCAGGTGATGGAATTCCAGTTGAGCTGTTTCAAATCCTGAAAGATGATGCTGTGAAAGTGCTGACTCATTATGCCAGCAAATTTGGAAAACTCAGCAGTGGCCACAGGACTCAAAAAGGTCAGTTTTCATTCCAATCTCAAAGAAAGGCAATGCCAAAGAATGCTCAAACTACAGCACAATTGCAGTCATCTCACATGCTAGTAAAGTAATGCTCAAAATTCTCCAAGCCAGGCTTCAGCAATACGTGAATCATGAAGTTCCTGATGTTCAAGCTGGTTTTAGAAAAGGCAGAGGAACCAGAGATCAAATTGCCAACATCCACTGGATCATGAAAAAAGCAAGAAAGTTCAAGAAAAACATCTATTTCTGCTTTATTGACTATGCCAAAGCCTATCATTGTGTGGATCACAATAAACTGTGGAAGATTCTGAGAGAGATGGGAATACCAGACCACCAAACCTGCCTCTTGAGAAATCTCTATGCAGGTCAGGAAGCAACAATTAGAACTGCACTGGAACAACAGACTGGTTCCAAATAGGAAAAGGAGGACGTCAAGGCTGTATATTGTCACCCTGCTTATTTTACTTATTATGCAGAGTACATCATGAGAAACCTTGGCTGGAAGAAGCACAAGCTGGAATCAAGTTTTCCAGGAGAAATCAATCACCTCAGATATGCAGATGACACCACCCTTATGGCAGAAAGTGAAGAGGAACTAAAAAGCTTCTTGATGAAAGTCAAAGAGGAGAATTAAAAAGTTGGCTTAAAGCTCAACATTCAGAAAACAAAGATCATGGCATCTGGTCCCATCACTTCATGGGATATAGATGGGGAAACAGTGAAAACAGTGTCAGACTTTATATTTTGGGCTCCAAAATCACTGCAGATGGTGACTGCAGCCATGAAATTAAAAGACTCTTACTCCTTGGAAGAAAAGTTATGACCAACCTCGATAGTATATTCAAAAGCAGAGACATTACTTTGCCGACTAAGGTCCGTCTAGTCAAGGCTATGGTTTTTCTAGTAGTCATGTATGGATGTGAATTGGACTGTGAAGAAGGCTGAGCGCCAAAGAATTGATGCTTTTGAACTGTGGTGTTGGAGAAGACTCTTGAGAATTCCTTGGACTGCAAGGAGATCCAACCAGTCCATTCTGAAGGAGATCAACCCTGGGATTTCTTTGGAAGGAATGATGCTAAAGCTGAAACTCCATTACTTTGGCCACCTCATGTGAAGAGTTGACTCATTGGAAAAGACTCTGATGCTGGGAGGGATTGGGGGGCAGGAGGAGAAGGGGACGACCAAGGATGAGATGCCTGGATGGCACCACTGACTCGATGGACTCTGAGTGAACTCTGCGAGTTGGTGATGGACAGGGAGGCCTGGCGTGCTGCGATTCATGGGGTCGCAAAGATTCGGACACGACTGAACGACTGAACTGCACTGTCTGGTTTTGGTATTAAGGTGATGGTGGCCTCATAGAATAAGTTTGGAAGTTTACCTTCCTCTGCAATTTTCTGGAAGAGTTTGAGTAGGATAGGTGTTAGCTCTTCTCGAAATTTTTGGTAGAATTCAGCTGTGAAGTCAGAGGTCCTGGGCTTTTGTTTGCTGAATGATTTCTGATTACAGTTTCAATTTCCATGCTTTTGATGGGTCTGTTAAGATTTCCTATTTCTTCCTGGTTCAGTTTTGGTATGTTATACTTTTCTAAGAATTCATCCATTTCTTCCAAGTTGTCCATTTTGTTATCATATAGTTGCTGATAGTAGTCTCTTATGATCCTTTGTATTTCTGTGTTGTCTGTTGTGATTTCTCTATTTTCTTTTCTAATTTTGTTGATTTGATTCTTCAGTAGTTTGTCTGTTTTATTTATCTTCTCAAAGAAATAGCTTTTACCTTTGTTGATTTTGGCTATGGTCTCCTTTGATGGTTTTTCATTTATTTCTGCCCTATTTTTTATGATTTTTTTTGTTCTACTAATTCTGTGGTACTTCATTCCTTCTTTTTCTAGTCGCTGTAGGTGTAGAGTTAGGTTATTTATTTGATTTCTCTCCTGTTTCTTGAGGTAGGCTTGTATTGCTATGAATCTTCCCCTTAGCACTGCTTTTACTGAATTCCATAGATTTTAGGTTCTTGTGTTTTCATTTTCATTCATTTCTATGCACATTTTGATTTCTTTTTTTATTTCTTCTGAGATTTGTTAGCTATTGAGAAGTGTGTTGTTTAGCTTCCATATGTTTGTATTTTTAATACTTTTTTTTTTCCTTTAGGTGACATCTAATCTTACTGCATTATGACCAGAAAATATGCTTGAGATGATTTCAATTTTTTGAATTCACCAAGGGTAGATTTATGGACCAGAATGTGATCTATCCTTGAGTAGGTTCCATATGCACTTGAGAAAAAAGTGAAATTGATTGTGTTAGGGTGAATTGTCTTATAGATATCAAATAGGTCTAACTGGGCTGTTGTATCATTTAAAAATTGTGCTTCCTTGCTAATTTTCTGTTTAGTTGATCTATCCATAGGTGTGAGTGGGGTATTAAAGTCTCCCACTATTGTTGTGTTACTATTAATTTTCCCTTTCATTCTTGTTAGCATTTACCTTACATATTGTGGTGCTCCTATGTTGAGTGCATATATAATTGCTGTACCTTCTTGGATTGATCCTTTGATCCTTATGTAGTGTCCTTTTTTGTCTCTTCACAGCCTTTATTTCAAAGTCTATTTTATCTGATATGAGTATTGTTACTCGTGCTTTCTTTTGGTCTCCATTTGTGTGAAATATCTTTTTCTAGCCCTTCACTTTCAGTCTGTATGTGTCCCTTATTTTGAAGTGGGTCTCTTGCAGACAGCATATATAGGAGTCTTGTTTTTTTATCTATTCAGCCAGTCTTTGTATGTTGGTTGGGGCATTCAACCCATTTACATTTAAGGTAATTATTGATAAGTATGATCCTGTTGCCATTTACTTTGTTGTTTGGGGTTCGAGTTTATACACCTTTTCTGTGTTTCCTGTCTAGGGAAGATCCTTTAGCATTTGTTGAAGAGCTGGTATGGTAGTGCTGAATTCTATCAGGTTTTGCTTGTCTGTAAAACTTTTGAGTTCTCCTTCATATTTGAATGAGATCCTTGTTGGGTGCAGTAATCTGGGTTGTAGGTTTTTCTCTTTCATCACTTAAGTATGTCATGCCATTCCCTTCTGGCTTGAAGAGTTTCTATCGAAAGATAAGCTGTTATTCTTATGGAGATTCCCTTGTGAGTTATTTGTTGTTTTTTCCATTGCTACTTTTAATATTTCTTGTTTGTGTTTGATCTTCATTAATTTGGTTAATATGTGTCTTGGGGTGTTTTGCCTTGGGCTTATCCTGTTTGGGACTCTCTGGGTTTCTTGGAATTGGGTGGCTATTTCGTTCCCCACTTTAGAGAAGTTTTCAACTATTATCTCCTCAAGTATTTTCTCATGGCCTTCCTTTTTGTCTTCTTCTTCTGGGACTCCTATGATTGGAATATTGGGGCGCTTAACATTGTCCCAGAGGTCTCTGAGGTTGTCCTCATTTATTTTAATTATTTTTTTCTTTTTTCCTCTCTGCTTCATTTATTTCCACCATTCTATCTTCCACCTCACTTATTCTATCTTCTGCCTCAGTTATTCTACCATTGGTTCCCTCCAAAGTGCTTTTGATCTCAGATATTGCATTATTCTTTATTGACTGACTCTTTTTTATTTCTTCTAGGTCCTTGTTAACCTTTTCTTGCATCTTCTCAATTATTGTTTCCAGACTATTTATATGTAACTCCATTTTGTTTTCAAGATTTTGGATCATTTTTACCATCATTATTCTGAATTTATTTTCAGGTAAACTCCCTATCTCCTCCTCTTTTGTTTGGTTTTATGGGCTTTTATCATGTTTCTTTACCTGTTGAATATTTCTCTGCCTTTTCATCTTGTTTAGGTTGCTGTGTTTGGGGTGGCCCTCTGTATGCTGGAAGTTTGTGATTCCTCTTTATTGTGGAGGTTCTTCCCTGTGGGTGGGGTTGGACGAGTGGCTTGTCAAGGTTTCCTGGTTACTGAAGCTAGCTTTGGTGTTCTGGTAGATGAAGGTGGATCTTTTTTCTCTGGAGTGCAGTGGAGTATCCAGCAGTGAGTTTTTAGGTGTCTATGGGTTTGGTGTGACTTTTGGCCACCTGTATTTTTGTGCTCAGGGTTATGTTCCTGTATTGCTAAAGGATTAGCTTGGTATGTCTTGCTCTGAAACTTGTTGGCTCTTGGGTGAATCTTGATGTCAGTGTAGGAATGGAGGCTTTTTGATGAGCTCTTGTTGATTACTGTTCCCTGGAGGGAAGAGTTTTCCAGTGTTCTCAAGTTTTGGATTTAGGCCTTCTGCCTCTGGCTTTCAGTCTTGTTCTTACAGCAGCCTCAAGACTTCTCCATCCATACAGCATAGATAAAACATCTAGATTAACTGTGAAAAGATTCTCCACAGTGAGAGACACCCAGAGAGGTTCACAGAGTTATGTGGAGAAGAGAAGAGGGAGGATGGAAACAGAGGTGGCCAGCAGGAGAAGAGGGGGAATCAAAAGGGGAGAGAGAAATCTAGCCAGTAATCAGTTCCCTAAGTGTTATCCACACCCCAGAACACCCAAAGAGATTCACAGAGTTAAGTAGAGAAGAGAAGGGGGAGGGAGCAGATAGAGGTGACCTGGGGGAGAAAAAGGAGAGTCAAAAGGGGAGAGAGCAATTAAGCCAATAATCACACTCATAAGTAAAAATGGGTACTGAAGATTGCATTCTTAAAGGTACAGAATTGATAACAAATACAAAAAAAGCAAAGATTAAAAATCTAGAGTAGAGGTTAGACTCTCAAAAATACAATATTAAAAAGGCAAGACAAAATCGTGAAAGTCATTAAAAAATATATGAAATTTGCTTTAAAAATCGGGTCTTTTTTGCAAGGTAATAGTAGACTTTAAAAATGAAAATTAAAGGAATAATAACTTAAAAATTTTTTAAGTAAAAAATGATAATATTAAAATATATCTAGGAATTTCTCTGGAGCTGTTGAGGGCAGTGTGGGGTCAGTTCAGTTTCAGATAGTTCCTTGTTCCAGCTTATACTTCTTCTCAAGATCTATAGGCCCCTTCCAATGTAGTCAGTGCTAACTACAGGGTTTTAATCTGTTGCACCTGTCACTTCTAAAGCAGTTCTCTCTTCTTTGTCTATTTTGGCTTCCTCTGTTTGCAAGTCTCTTCAGTGTCTAACTTCCACCTTGACACAAGGGGGCAAAAGTGGTCATTTATTTAGGCTCACATGTTCAATTGTGCTGCAGGGAGGGAGGAACACTGCAAACAAATATCACTGGCATGTGTGGGGAGTGCTCACCTTGTCTGGGCTACATTGGGTTTGCACCTGCTCATGGCATGTGTACTTTCCTGGTCTACACTTGCTCTGCAGGAGAACTGTCTAAGGTGGGCTCTGGGTTGCTTGAACTTCCCAGGACTAAGCTGCTCAGGTTCAGGTTCTCGGGTACTCCACAAAGGCACAGAATTGGGTGGGGCTGTGTTTTGTGCCCTTCCCAGGTCTGAGTAGCTCAGGCGACCAGGTGATTGGTGAGCGCACTCTCCCCAGGTGGGGCGGTGTGTCTTATCACCTCCCCAGTCCCAGATGCTGTTTCCTGGGTGCTCAGTGGGAGCGCTGTCTCAGGTGTGCTGTGTGTCTCCTCTGGGGAGCTGATCTCTGGCTGTGACCCTCCTGGCGGTAGTCAACCATCCACGATCCCAAGAAGACTTGGTTAGCAACTGGGAGCCTACTCATAGTTTGGTAGAGAATGCCATCTCTGGGGCCTAGTTTGCCCCTTGCTTTCCTGCTCTGGCTGTCTCCTGCCTGTCTTTCTGGCTCCAGTGGGGGTGGGGGATGGGGGATGGGGGATGGGGGGAGGGGCTGGTCTGCAGCAGGCTGGCTCTCCTCTAGTGATCCTCCAGTTCTTTGTTCTGTGAGTGGGCCGGGCAGTGCCTTAGGTTAGAGCTGCTTTTCACAGGAAAGTTCTCTCTTTTTCTTTCTTTTTTTTTTCTTCCTCTCTTTGTGGCTATCCTATGCTTTGGGTTGCTATCTTACGTTAATTCCCTCAGGTTGCCCAGGCATTCAGGCCTGGTCCTTACCCTAAGCAATGAAGCCTGCACCTCCCTGTTCAGCCCCGCTTGCTGTTGGTGGACCTGAGCGCCTGAGCTACTTCTCCATTGGTAATTGCAGTTAGGTGCGTAATCTGTGGGTTTTATTTATTCATTTTTTTCCTCCTGGTTATGTTGCCTTCTGAGATTCCAAAACTCCCCACAGAAGATGGCAGAGGAATAGGACAGGGAGACCACTTTCTCCCTCAAAAATTCATCAAAAGAACATTTCAACGCTGAGTAAATTCCACAAAACAACTTCTGAATGCTGGCAGAGGACATCAGGCACCCAGCAAAGCAGATCATTGGCTTCAAAAACAGGTAGGAAAAAATATAATAAGATGAAAAAAGAGACAAAGGAGGTAGGGAGGCAGCTCCATCCTGGGAAGGGAATACTGTCCCAGGAAGAGACTCTTAAAAAGAGAGGTTTCCAAACACCAGGAAACATTCTCACAGCTGAGTCTGTGGCGAGCTTTGGAAGCACAGAGGGCAACATAAAGGAAGGAAAAATAAATAAATAATTAAAACCAACAGATTACGAGCCCAACAGTAACTCCCCCAGCGGAAAAGCAGCGCAGACGCCTGCATCCGCCACTAGCAAGTGGGGGCTGGGCAGGGAAGAATGGGAGGTGCAGCCGGCAGTGCTTTTTAAGAATCAGGCCGCAGGAGGTGCGGGCTGCAGCGTTTTTTTGTTTTGTTTTGTTTTGTTTTTTGAGAATCGGGCTGGAACACCCCACGCACGAACAGAGCGAACTAACTTGGGCTAGCAAACCAGACTGTGGGATAGCTACCACGCAAAATGCTGGAACATAAGACACCACCAGGACCACGCACAGAACAAAGGATGGATCGGAAATAGCCAGCTGCAGACCATCCCCCTCCGGTGACAGACAGCCAGAGCCTTAAGGGCTGGAAGTGGGCAATCACAGCCCAAGAGAGACATTACCTACCAAAATGCAAGAAGGCTTCCTTGTTAACTAAGACTTCTGGGGGTTCTGGACAGTCATCATCCGCCTGAGAAGGAACACCAGCGGTACACCCAGAAAACTGAGCAGCAGGGAAAGGCCGTAGTCGAGCGATTGCGCTTGACAAACTCCTGAGCCACTCGGACCTGGGAAGGGCACAAAACGTAGGCCCAACCAAATCTGCACCTCTGAGGGCTTCCTGAGTGCCGAGCCTGAGCGGCTTAGACGAGGGAGATGCATGAAGCCTAGGGCCAGCCTCGGACGGTTCCCCAGCGGAGCTACGTAGAGCCTGAGCAGTGTGCGCCCCGAGCAGGGGCAAGCCCAGAGTGGATGAGACACTGCAAGCACAGCCAGTAATAATTGTTTGCAGCATCCCTCCTTCCCCACAGCGTGACTGAATAGTGAGCCTAGTGTGTCCACCACCGCCCTCCCTGTGTCAAGATGGAAATCAGACACAGAAGAGACCAGCAAACAGAGGAAGTTAAACAGAGGGAACTGCCTTGGAAGTGACCCCACACAACCCACAACACCAGAGAAAGGGCCAAATATACCTTTACTACTTTTACAATCTTTTTTTTTTTTTTTTTTGGTTCTTTGTGTTTTTGTTTTTTTGTTTTGTTTTGTTTTGAGTTGATGGGGTTGCATGATTGTTTTTTCTTCTTTTTTGTTTTTATTTTTTTAACTTTCTTAATTTTTTAAGTACTCTTTCTCTAATTATTATTTTTAATAATTCTTGTGGCTTTTTTTGTTTGTTTTTTGTTTTGTTTCTTTTGTTTGTTTGCTTGTTTTATCTTTCCTTTCTTCTTCTTCTTCTTCTTTTCTTTAATATTGTATTTTTGAAAATCCAATCTCTACTCTAGATTTTTAGTCTTTGCTTTTTGGTATTTGTTGTCAATTTTGTACATGTAAAAACCCAATCTTCAGTACCCAATTTTACCTGAGAGAGAGATTACTGGCTTGACCACTCTCCCCTCCTTTGGACTCTCCTTTTTCTCCACCAGGGGGCCTCTGTCTCCTCCCTCCCCCTTCTCTTCTCTACCCAACCCTGCAAATCTCTGTGTGTTCCAGACGGTGGAGAACACTCAGGGAACCCGTTACTGGCCGGATCTCTCTCTCTCCCTTTCATTTCCCTCTTGTATCCTCCTGGCCACCTCTGTCTACTTCCTCCCTCTCCTCTTCCCTGTATAACTCTGTGAACACCTCTGAGTGGTCCAGACTGTGGAGCATACATAAGGAAGTGATTACTGGCTAGCTTGCTATCTCCTCTTTTGATCCCACCTCATCTCATTCCAGTCACCTCTAACTATCCCCTCCCTCTTCTCTTCTCCGTGTAACTCAGTGAACCTCTAAGGGTGACCCTGAATGTGGAGAAACCTTTCATCTTTAACCTAGATGTTTTATCATCAGTGCTGTATAGCTGGAGAAGTCCTGAGGCTAGGGTATAAATAAAACTGAAAACCAGAAACAGGAGGCTTAAGTCCAAATTCTAAGAACATCAGAGAAATCCTGAATCCAGGGAACATTAATCAATAGGAGCTCATCAAACACCTTCATACCTACACTGAAACCAAGCACCACCCAAGGGCCAACAAGTCCCAGAGCAAGACACACCATGCAAAATCTCCAGCAACACAGGAACACACCCCTGAGCTTCAATATACAGGCAGCTCAAAACTACTCCAAAACCATTGACGTCTCACAACCCATTACTGGACAATTCATAGCACTCCAGAGAGAAGAAATCCAGCTCCTCCCACCAGAACTCCAACACAAGCCTCCCTAACCAAGAAACCTTGACAAGCCACTGATACAACCCCACCCACAGTGAGGAAACTCCATAATAAAGAGAACTCCACAGATTCCCAGAATAGAGAAAGGCCACCCCAAACGCAGCAATATAACCAAGATGAAGAGACAGAGGAATACCCAGGAGGTAAAGGAACAGGAGAAATGCCAACCAAACCAAACCAAAGAGGAGGAGATAGGGAATCTACCTGAGAAAGAATACTGAATATTGATAGTGAAAATGATCCAAAATCTTGAAATCAAAATGGAATCACAGATAAATAGCCTGGAGACAAGGATTGAGAAGATGCAAGAAAGGTTTAGCAAGGACCTAGAAGAAATAAAAAAGAGTCAATATATAATGAATAATGCAATAACTGAGATCAGAAACACTCTGGAGGCAACAAATAGTAGAATAATGGAGGCAGAGGATAGGATTAGTGAAATAGAAGATAGAATGGTAGAAATAAATGAATCAGAGAGAAAAAAAGAAAAACGAATTAAAAGAAATGAGGACAATATGAAACACTCCAACATTCGAATTATAGGAGTCCCAGAAGAAGAAGACAAAAAGAAAGACCATGAGAAAATTCTTAAGGAGATAATAGTTGAAAACTTCCCTAAAATGGGGGGAAGGAAATAATCACCCAAGTCCAAGAAACCCAGAGAGTTCCAAACAGGATAAACCCAAGGCAAAACACCCCAAGACATATATTAATCAAATTAACAAAGACCAAACACAAAGAACAAATATTAAAAGCAGCAAGGGAAAAACAACAAATAACACACAAGGAGATTCCCATAAGGATAACTGCAGATCTTTCAATAGAAACTCTTCAGGCCAGGAGGGAATGGCAAGACATACTTAAAGTGATGAAAGAAAATAACCTACAGCCCAGATTACTGTACCCAGCAAGGATCTCATTCAAATATGAAGGAGAAATAAAAAGCTTTACAGACAAGCAAAAGCTGAGAGATTTCAGCACCACCAAACCAGCTCTCCAACAAATACTGAAAGATATTCTCTAGACAGGAAACACAAAAATGGTGTATAAACCCGAACCCAAAACAATAAAGTAAATGGCAACGGGATCACATTTATCAATAATTACCTTAAATGTAAATGGGTTGAATGCCCCAACCAAAAGACAAAGACTGGCTGAATGGGTACAAAAACAAGATCCCTATATATGCTGCCTACAGGAGACCCACCTCAAAACAACGGACACATACAGACTGAAAGTGAAGGGCTGGAAAAAGATATTCCATTCAGAGACCAAAAGAAAGCAGGAGTAGCAATACTCATCTCTGATAAAATAGGCTTTGAAACAAAGGCTGTGAAAAGAGACAAAGAAGGCCACTACATAATGATCAAAGGATCAATCCAATGAGAACATATAACAATTAAAATTTATATGCACCCAACATAGGAGCACTGCAATATGTAAGACAAATGCTAACAAGCATGAAAGGGGAAATTAACAATAACACAATAATAGTGGGAGACTTTAATACCCCACTCACACCTATGGACAGATCAACTAAACAGAAAATTAACAAAGAAACGCAAACATTAAATGATACAATAGACCAGTTAGACCTAATTTATATCTATAGGACATTTCACCCCAAAACAATGAATTTCACCTTTTTCTCAAGTGCTCACGGAACCTTTTCCAGGATAGATCACATCCTAGGCCATAAATCTAACCTTGATAAATTTATAAAAATCAAAATCATTCCAAGCATCTTTTCTGACCATAATGCACTAAGATTAGATCTCAATTACAGGAGAAAAACTATTAAAAATCCCAACATATGGAGGCTGAACAACACGCTTTTGAATAACCAACAAATCACAGAAGAAATCAAAAAAGACATCAAATTGTGCATAGAAACATGCCGGGGTCCAGCCCCGGTGGATCCAGGGAATTTGAAGTGGACGGAGTCGACGAGGAAAGACTTATTTATTTATTAATATAAGATTAGATTAGGAAGAAATAGTGTAGTAGGAAGATTAAGTGGAGAAAGAGGGCTGAATAGCTTGGATTACACGGAAGACCAATAAAATTCCAAACAAGGAATTTGCACCATCTATGTTGGGCCACCGGCGCTCGCTTGAATATCTAAGGGTGCCTCGCCTTAGGCTCCCTTTTGCGCGGATCTTAACACCAGGGCAAGTAAGTAGACTTGGCGAGCCTCCGTGCCCCAGATGGAAATTCAGCCTGAAATTAAAGTAAAGAGACACGGGGGAAACCAGTCCAGCGACTGGCTCTCCTTCTATTGTCCTTCAAGGCCTTTTATACTTTTGATTATACATAGAGATCAATGGGTAATACAAAATTATGTAGTATTAACAGCCCAGACTCTTTCTGTATATCTTTTTGTATACAAAAGGTCTCAGGTGATTTACGTTATCTTTTGGCCAAGAGGCTTGTTAACACTTTTTGGCTCTCTTTCTTAATGAATGTTAATTTCGTTTCCCCTAAGTGTTTTTCTTTAATCTGCATCTCCTTAAAGCGCTAAAGTTACACATCTACAGAACAAAGGCGTAGTGGGTTATAACAAAGAAGGTACTTAACTCAAAGATCTAATGTTGCTAATACCAGGTCTACTACTTATTTTTCTATATACCAACTATATTAAAGGATATGAAAATTTGGAAGCAAGTATTGGCTCAACAAATGAAACTTTTAATCAGTCCTATTCTAATGACTTTGACTCCTCGGAAGCCCTTACATTCCTAGGATGTTTTAAGCTTCCTGTGCCTCATGCGGTCAGGAGGCCTCAAACAATCACATGCACAGCTGTACAAGTCCTGCAGGCAGGCTAGAAAGCCATCAGAGGGGTTTTTGGATTGAAACACTCTTTCAAATGCAGAAGACTAAAGCCCTGAATTGACTTTTTCCAGAGAATGTCAGAAGAGTGGAAAAGCAGGCAGATTACTTTTTGGGGGGTGGATGCTCAGGAAATGCCAGGGGGAACTCCTGAAGTCTGATCACGGCCTTGCGTATGTCAGCTTCCTCCCTCATGACCTTGTCATGGGTGGGGTTCCTCACGCTGGCTTCCAACAGAAATGAATGAAAATGAAAACACAACAACCCAAAATCTGTGGGACACTATAAAAGCAGTGCTTAGAGGAAAGTTCATAGCAATACAGGCATACCTCAAGAAACAAGAAAAAAGTCAAATAAATAACCTAACTCTACACCTAAAACAACTAGAAAAGAAAGAAATGGAGAACCCCAGAGTTAGTAGAAGGAAAGAAATCTTAAAAACTAGGGCAGAAATAAATGCAAAAGAAACAAAAGAGACCATAGCAAAAATCAACAAAGCAAAAAGTTGGTTCTTTGAGAGGATAAATAAAATTGACAAACCATTAGCTAGACTCATCAAGAGAGAAAGGGAGAAGAATAAAATCAATAAAATTAGAAATGAAAATGAAGAGATCACAACAGACAACACAGAAATACAAAGGATCATAAGAGACTACTATCAGCAACTATATGCCAATAAAATGGACAACCTGGAAGAAATGGACAAATTCTTAGAAAAGTACAACTTTCCAAAACTGAACCAGGAAGAAATAGAAAATCTTAACAGACCCATCACAAGCATGGAAATTGAAACTGTAATCAGAAATCTTCCAGCAAACAAAAGCCCAGGTCCAGACGGCTTCACAGATGAATTTGACCAAAAATTTTGAGACGAGCTAACACCTATCTTACTCAAACTCTTCCAGAAAATTGCAGAGGAAGGTAAACTGCCAAACTCATTCTATGAGGCCACCATCACCCTAATACCAAAACCTGACAAAGACGCCACAAAAAAAGAAAACTACAGGCCAATATCACTGATGAACATAGATGCAAAAATTCTCAACAAAATTCTAGCAATCAGAATCTAACAACGCATTAAAAAGTATACACCATGACCAAGTGGGCTTTATCCCAGGGATGCAAGGATTCTTCAACATCTGCAAATCAATCAATGTAATTCACCACATTAACAAATTGAAAAATAAAAGCCATATGATTATCTCAGTAGAGGCAGAGAAGGCCTTTGACAAAATTCAACATCCATTTATGATAAAAACTCTTCAGAAAGCAGGAATAGAAGGAACATACCTCAACATAATAAAAGCTATATATGACAAACCCACAGCAAACATTATCCTCAATGGTGAAAAATTGAAAGCATTTCCCCTAAAGTCAGGAACAAGACAAGGGTGCCAACTTTCACCACTACTATTCAACATAGTTCTGGAAGTTTTGGCCACAGCAATCATAGCAGAAAAAGAAATAAAAGGAATCCAGATTGGAAAAGAAGAAGTAAAACTCTCACTGTTTGCAGATGACATGATCCTCTACATAGAAAATCCTAAAGACTCCACCAGAAAATTACTAGAGCTAATCAATGAATAGAGTAAAGTTGCAGGATATAAAATCAACACTCAGAAATCCCTTGCATTCCTGTACACTAATAATGAGAAAGTAGAAAAAGAAATTAAGGAAACAATTCCATTCACCATTGCAACGAAAAGAATAAAATACTTAGGAATATACCTACCTAAAGAAACTAAAGACCTATATATCGAAAACTATAAAACACTGATGAAAGAAATCAAAGAAGACACTAATAGATGGGAAAATATACCATGTTCATGGATTGGCAGAATCAATATAGTCAAAATTAGTATACTACCCAAAGCAATCTACAGATTCAATGCAATCCCTATCAAGCTACCAGCGGTATTTTTCACAGAACTAGAACAAATAATTTCAAGATTTGTATGGAAATACAAAAAACCTCGAATAGCCAAAGCAATCTTGAGAAAGAAGAATGGAACTGGAGGAATCAACTTGCCTGACTTCAGGCTCTACTACAAAGCCACAGTCATTAAGACAGTATGGTACTGGCACAAAGACAGAAATATAGATCAATGGAACAAAATAGAAAGCCCAGAGATAAATCCACACACCTATGGACACCTTATCTTTGACAAAGGAGGCAAGAATATACAATCGAGTAAAGACAATCTTTTTAAAACTGGTGCTGGGAAAACTGGTCAACCACTTGTAAAAGAATGAAATTTTAACACTTTCTAACACCATACACAAAAACAAACTCAAAATGGATTAAAGATCTAAGTGTAAGACCAGAAACTATAAAACTCCTAGAGGAGAACATAGGCAAAACACTCTCCGACATAAATCACAGCAGGATCCTCTATGATCCACCTCCCAGAATACAGGAAATAAAAGCAAAAATAAACAAATGGGATCAAAGTAAAATTAAAAGATTCTGCACAACAAAGGAAACTATAAGCAAGGTGAAAAGACAGCCTTCGGAATGGGAGGAAAAAAACAATAGCAAATAAAGCAACTGACAAACAACTAATCTCAAAAATATACAAGCAACTTACGCAGCTCAACTCCAGAAAAATAAATGACCCAATCAAAAAATGGGCCAAAGAACTAAATAGACATTTCTCCAAAGAAGACATACAGATAGCTAACAAACACATGAAAAGATGCTCAACATCACTCATTATCAGAGAAATGCAAATCAAGGCCACAATGAGGTACCATTTCACACCAGTCAGAATGGCTGTGATCCAAAAGTCTACAAGCAATAAATGCTGGAGAGGATGTGGAGAAAAAGGAACCCTCTTACACTTTTGGTGGGAATGCAAACTAGTACAACCACTATGGAGAACAGTGTGGAGATTCCTTTAAAAATTGCAAATAGAGCTGCCTTATGACCCAGCAATCCCACTGCTGGGCATACACACCAAGGAAACCAGAATTGAAAGAGACACATGTACCCCAATGTTCATCGCAGCACTGTTTATAATAGCCAGGACATGGAAGCAACCTAGATGTCCATCAGCAGATGAATGGATAAGAAAGCTGTGGTACATATACACAATGGAGTATTACTCAGCCATTAAAAAGAATACATTTGAATCAGTTCTAATGAGATGGGTGAAACTGGAGCCTATTATACAGAGTAAAGTAAGCCAGAAAGAAAAACACCAATACAGTATACTAACACATATATATGGAATTTAGAAAGATGGTAATGATGACCCTTTATGCAAGATAGCAAAAGAGACACAAATGTATAGAATGGACTTTTGGACTCTGAGGGAGAGGGAGAGGGTGGGATGATTTGGGAGAATGGCTTTGAAACATGTATACTATCATGTAAGAAACGAAGTGCCAGTCTATGTTCGATACAGGATACAGGATGCTTGGAGCTGGTGCATGGGGATGATCCAGAGCTATGATATGGGGTGGGGGATGGGAGGGGGATTCAGGATTGGGAGCTTGTATACACCCGTGGTGGATTCATGTCAATGTATGGCAAAACCTATATAGTATTGTAAAGTAAAATAACGTAAAAATAAAATATTTT
The DNA here is from genome assembly GCF_014754425.2 of Oryx dammah. Taxonomy (NCBI): domain Eukaryota; kingdom Metazoa; phylum Chordata; class Mammalia; order Artiodactyla; family Bovidae; genus Oryx; species Oryx dammah. The sequence goes on from NW_024070185.1 coordinate 3,469,943, forward strand.
AAAAAAAAAAACTCCCCACAAACCTGCCGATGAGAGGTTTCCTGGTGTTTGGAAACTTCTCCTCTTTTAAGACTCCCTCCCTGGGACAGGTCTCCATCCCTAATTCTTTTGTCTCTCTTTTTGTCTTTTATATTTTGTCCTACTTCCTTTCGAAGACAATGGGCTGCCTTTCTGGGTGCCTGGTGTCTTCTGCCCGCATTCAGAAGTTGTTTTGTGGTATTTGCTCAGCATTCAAATGATCTTTCGATGAATTTGTGGGGGAGAAAGTGGTTTCTCTACCCTATTCCTCTGCCATCTTAGGACCCCTCCCCTCTTATATTTATTTTTATGGCATTATATATCTTTATTTCATTACTGCTTACCTAAAAATAATGGATAATTTAATAAAGTCATAGAATTTTGAAAATACATCAGAAATGTTTAGGAAAAATTCAGAATCATAAATGAAGGAGCTCTCTAAATGAAAACGATGGAGAAAAGTCTGTCTGGTTTTCTTATTTTTATCATTTTGTCACATAGATAATAGAAAATATATTTGTCACAATTAATATTTGCACATTTATTTTATCATCTAGTTCAGAACACTAAACAAACACTAAAGAAGTGAAAATTAGAGCAGTGACAAAATACTGATGGTTATGCTTATTGTAAACCATAAAAATAAAACAAAACAAACTTGGTTGAAAACAACATAAACTGAGCCTGAGATGTTCACAAGAACCATTTACTTAAATTATGATACCTCCCCAAGTTCCTCCTGCCTGCTGCACCATCTCCTGGCCCTTTTATGTCTTATTTAAGAGCTTTATCGAGATGCAGTTCACATACCATACAATTCACCTACTTAAAGTGTGTAATTCAGTAGTTTTTAGTATATTCACACATCTTTTCATATTTTTATCTTTTCTTTCTCGTGCTTTTATTGGATTTCCTCTGACCTACTACTCAACTAAAAAGTCATTTTATTAGAAAGCTAAAGATATGAAATGACCTGGTACTGCTGTTGGTAAAGTACCACAAAGAACCAGTCCTAACTGAGGTGTATTGTATTACACTGGGTGCCTGTTATCACTTCACTTTATTAAAACTCATATAATCTAAGGAATAGGAGTAATAAAAAGATGTCTTGAGGATAATAATACAAGTGGATACTTTTCCTCCAGTAGAGATGGCATCCAAATTAAAAGTACTAAAGGGAAGTCCAGGGTGTCCCTTTATACTGTCAGCAACAGCAGTTCTCATGAAACCAAAATCCATAAATGACTGCCTTGAATTTACCTACCGTAGTAATTTATGAATCGGATAGTACTAATGTTATAGCAGTTCCATCTTTTATGCATTCCTGATCACCACATGGAAGTGGATATAATATGGGGGCATAAATTATGTTTCTGGTTATTGAAACCACAGGCCCCTGGTCTGTGAAACAAATGTAACCTATCTCATGTGGATTCATAATTTATAGGTTGTTGATAATTTCTCATACATTTAATAAGTGATGCTTAACCTGCACTTCAAGGTAAACCATTCTAGAACCTACAAGTGCTAAAATCCCTCTAAGTGTTCTATGGCCTAAACATTCATTTGATTCTATTTTGCATTGTCTCCAAAACTAATCTGCAAGTGTTAAATAAATTAAAGTCATCTTAATCTCTACTGAATATCAGTTATTCCCTGTATAAAGAAGAAAGTCACAGAGAGATATACTTCAGTGTTTAGAAGCTGCATACCTTATGGTTTTGCATGTAATCATGTAAAACTTAATCTTAATTATAGAGTTACCCTACTTCCAGTAAGATGTTTTTATTCACTAAAATAATGGAGAGGCAAGTTGATAGATTATAGTTAACACACATATTAATGACACATTTTATTCTTCTCTGACACAGAAAGTTTCTCCAACAGTAGAATGTGTAATTTAAGTATTGGGTATTAAGCCAATTTGTGAATGTGTTTCCTATGGGATGGAAAAAACAAATATGGTAAGCATCACTATTAGAAATTGAAATATTCCTGTGAAGAAGAAAAAAAAAGCTATCAAATTACATCTTAAAATGTATGGAAATAATTCTATGGGGAAAAGTAAATCAACCATACAGTATTAGAATACTTTTCAACCATATAATAGCATATCTACTGAACTAATAATAAATATTTATAGATTGTCTCTGCAGACTCTAACTTCTTGGAGGAAGCAGTAGACCTAACTTAAGACATCAGAATAAATCAATATCTGGTCTGAATCTTAATGTGTCTAGCCCTTCTTTGAAATTTTACCTAGAAATCTGAGATAGAGTAAGCCTCATTTTGTTGATGCTAAGTCTACTGAATGACTTCACTTTCACTTTCTTTTGTTTTGTTGATAGTACCCTAGACAGTAAATACACAAGTCCCATCTGATACACTAGCTTTCTTCTGACCTGCTTCTCCTCTGACCTAATTTTAGAAAGCATACCTGGTATTTGAAAAAAGTAGCCTTACCCTTCAAAGCTGTGCATGAGGAATAAAAAGGAATGAAGCACTTGGGTTGAAATATCCACATGAACATTCACATACACACTCACACAGAGGCAAACACCATCTATTATTCCTTTTATATAGTCCCTTTTCTTCTCTTCTTGATCAAAATCCTCGATGTCAGGGCATGTTGCTGTCTTGCTGTTATTGTTTTTGCTATTATCTTGTTACACTGCATTGAGTAAAGCATTCTAGTATGTGTTAACACATAGCCACAAGTTACTGCACCATTGGATAACCAAAACTGTGTTCTTCTACTGCTTATATCTCGGAAAATAGGGATAAAATTTTTGCAGGAAATTATATTAAGGCCATTTCTCTAAGTAATCCAATACATTGTTTTTGAATGGGTATATGTTGGAGAGGGGAAGGTAAATGAATCCTGTTTCTTGGTAACTCATCCCTTTAAAGTCGATGAGGCCTTTGTAGTTATAAAAGAAGAAGGGAAATAGGGAAATTAAGTTTATGATAATCTAGATCCATACTAATAGACACTGGTGCATAACACAAGCAACTTAGAATTGACTCTGGAGAGAATTCCATTGTCTAATCAATTATAATAAGGTAAAATCAATGCTTCTGGCAGCTCTGTTTGTATTTTCCTGTCCTTCCAGACAGCCTAAATGAAATCTTATGTATAAACCACGTGAAGACAAATTGTAACAATTACATTCACAGAAAGGTGAAACAGAGAAGGTATATCAGCCCTAATGACTGGGTAGTCAAGAAAGGGAGAAGAGATTCCTCCCTAATATGGTCCATGGTCCGCATCTGTCTTATGCAGGCTCTTGATGTCCTGTTAGAAATAGAACATCCAGAACAGAAATGGGACAGTCATCATGCATCATAATCTTTTCACTATTTCAATAACCCCTCAAAAAATACCCTTAACCTGAGCAGCCCAGAGCAATGTTCCTCCTTCTTTGCAGTGATACCTGACATTGGGTCAATTAACTTCTCTGATTGACTGAACTGGTACTGGTCTCAGTTTGCACGTGAGAATCCTTGCTAACTTGAATCCCTGGGAAGCTCTACCTGTGACACTTTTTCTTACTAGATCCTGCGGGTGGCTTATCCTCCTCTCTATCTGTGAGTTTCTCAATGTCAGGTCAGGACATCTTCCTCACTGACTGTTGTAACTCTCAGTGTACCTGAGTACAGCACCACAACCTGAAAATCTTCATCATGATCATTTCAGCATTTCTCCAGTACCAAAATAGGCTGGGTGTGATGCAGGGTTTGTAAACTTACTTAATCACCACTCTCATTTGCTATCCAGATCTTTAACAATGAAAAGTTATGATTAGTAAATGATTCTTTACTACCATTCATCTCCATTGGTGTTTAAGGACATTTTGTTGCTAGAATCATCCTTAGGCTGCTCAGTCATTTTATGGATTTTTCTGTGGAATGGTCACCAAGCCTATTTTTTTTCTTTATTATGCTTTAGATATTAGAAACAGTAAAGCTCATGTTAAAAAGGCAAGGGAGGATCCTGCTGTGATTTATGTTGGAGAATGTTTTGCCTATGTTCTCCTCTAGGAGTTTTATAGTTTCTTACGTTTAGACCTTTAATCCATTTTGAGTTTATTTTTGTGTATGATGTTAGAAAGTGTTCTAATTTCATTCTTTTACAAGTGGTTGACCAGTTTTCCCAGCACCAGTTTTAAAAAGATTGTCTTTACTCGATTGTATATTCTTGCCTCCTTTGTCGAAGATAAGGTGTCCATAGGTGTGTGGATTTATCTCTGGCCTTTCTATTTTGTTTCATTGATCTATATTTCTGTCTTTGTGCCAGCACAGCAAGATCCTCTATGACCCACCTCGCAGAATATTGGAAATAAAAGCAAAAATAAATAAATGGGACCTAATTATACTTAAAAGCTTCTGCACAACAAAGGAAACTATAAGCAAGATGAAAAGACAGCCTTCAGAATGGTAGAAAATAATAGCAAATGAAGCAACTGACAAACAACTAATTTCAAAAATATACAAGCAACTCATGCAGCTCAATTCCAAAAAAATAAACAGACCCAATCAAAAAATGGGCCAAAGAACTAAATAGACATTTCTCCAAAGAAGACATACAGATGGCTAACAAACACATGAAAAGATGCTCAACATCACTCATTATCAGAGAAATGCAAATCAAGACCACAATAAGGTACCATTTCACACCAGTCAGAATGGCAGTGATCCAAAAGTCTACAAGCAATAAATGCTGGAGAGGGTGTGGAGAAAAGGGGATCCTCTTACACTGCTGGTGCAAATGCAAACTAGTACAGGCACTATGGAGAACAGTGTGAAGATTCCTTAAAAAACTAGAAATAGAACTGCCTTATGACCCAGCAATCCCACTGCTGGGCATACACACCAAGGAAACCAGAATTGAAAGAGATACGTGTACCCCAGTGTTCATCACAGCACTGTTTATAATAGCCAGGACATGGAAGCAACCTAGATGTCCATCAGCAGATGAATGGATAAGAAAGCTGTGGTACATATACACAATGGGGTATTACTCAGCCATCAAAAAGAATACATTTGAATCAGTTCTAATGAGGTGGAGGAAACTGGAGACGATTATACGGAGTGAAGTAAGCCAGAAAGAAAAACACCAATACAGTATACTAACACATATATATGGAATTTAGAAAGATGGTAATGATAACCCTGTATGCAAGACAACAAAAGAGACACAGATGTACAGAACAGACTTTTTGACTCTGTGGGAGAGGGAGAGGGTGGGATGATTTGGGAGAATGGCATTGAAACATGTATAATATCATATAAGAAACGAATCACCAGTCTAGGTTTGATGCAAGATACAGGATGCTTGGGGCTGGTGCATTGGGATAAGCCAGAGCGATGGTATGGGGAGGGAGGTGGAAGGGGGTTTCAGGAGTGGGAACTTATGTACACCCGTGATGGATTCATGTTGATGTATGGCAAAACCAACACAGTATTGTAAAGTAAAAATAATAATAATAAGATTAGAAAAAAAAATCCAAAAAAATGGCAAGGGAGGCAGATGTAGAGAATAAATGTATAGATGTCAAGGGGGAAGGTGAACGTGGGATGAATTGGGAGACTGGGATTGACATGAATGCACTTACTGATGTTATGCATAAAATAGATAACAAATGAAAACCTACTGTATAGCACAGGGAGCTCTATTCAGTGCTCTGTGGTGACCTAAATGACCTAAATGAAGGAAATTCAGAAAAAAAAAAGGAGATACATGTATACATATAGCTGATTCCATTGTCGTACAGTAGAGACTAACACAGCATTGTGAAGCAACTATATTCCAATAACTTTTTTTTTTTTTTTAGTGCAAGGGAGAGCTTAGCAAATCAAACTTCTTGTGACAGTTTAAAGTGTCTCTTTTTTATAAAATGAAGAGGAAAACTATTTGAGGAGAAATGTTTCAGTTAACATTAAGGAGGAAGAACGTGCAAAAAATAAGAGCATTTCATACAAACAGCACCAGGTCTGAATTACTTATGCTCCATGTAGTTACACACACGTGCATAACATTCCCTAAGAGAGACAGGATCTTGACATTTTTATGCATATTTTCAAAGATCTGGACTACCGCGAGATAAAAGAGGAAAACATGTATTGCCACAAAGTAGCACATTTGCTGGCAGCTAGCACTAGCAGCTTGGCGTAACCTGAAGACATCAGTTCTGTTAAGTAGTGCAGTGAAGTTGAGCATGTTTCTTCCAAACGGAGTTGAAACACTCCTAGCTAGCAAGTTGTTTAATGGCATATTGGGTCCATATGTTTGTTAAAAAGCAGGAAATTATTTAACAGAGTGCTAAGCTATAATTATCTTTCCTGTTACTAGCCAGAACATAGCAAACCATTTTCTCGAGGATATATGTTCTCCACACACCATACTTCAAACCTTAGCTTCTCTTCTTATTTTGATAAAGACAAATCTGACATAACTCACTATGATGCTCTGATATAGTGCTTCTTTGATCAGTTATGACATCAGACTTTTGGACGTTTCTTAAAGTGAGGATTCCTGGACCGATTTCAGACTCAGAAAACCAAAATCTCTTGAGAATCTAAGAATAGATCCATGTATGTATAACTGAACCACTTTGCTCAACACCTGTGAAATTATCACAACATTGTAAATCAACTATACTCCTGACCTGAGGGGTTGGATGGGTTGAAGGGAGAGAGGCTCAAGAGGGAAGGGATATATGTATAGTTATGGCTGATTCAAGTTGCTGTATGGTGGAAACCAAGACAATATTGTAAAAATAAAAATATGAAATAAATAAACTTGACTGCAAATAAGCCAGCTAGTACTTACGGGAGTTTAAACAAAGACCTCTTTTACTCACAGCCCTCTAAATAATATAATACAAAATGAAAAGATAAACTCAAAAGATGTAAATTTGTATCTCTTTACCTTTACTACAAGGAGGCTGTAAGGATCAGTGGGCTTCCCTGGTGGCTCAGTGGTAGAGTATCCACCTGTCAATGC